>NW_022146948.1:0-114944 GCF_002938485.1 Sitophilus oryzae | reverse complement strand
GACACCCTGTACAGACGTACTGCCAAATCAAGAAATCAACTACGAATGAAATCCAAGATCGATTTATATATTTTAATATTTTTTTGTGTTCGTGATAATTCCTTTGCTACTTCGTCCAAAAACCGACAGTACGGGGAAGGAGCGTTTCGAGGAAGTAAACGGACGAAGGAGCGTTTTGACGAAGGATCGAAGGAACACACAATCGCAAAAAATCTACATTTCCCATAGTAAATATAAGATTTTTGGACGAAGTAACGCGAGGAAGTAAGGCGAGGAAGTAGCGAAGTGTGAGTATGGGGCTTTAGAATAAAAACAAATAGCGTAAATGTGAAAGGGAACGAGATATTTGCAAAAAACGCGCAAAAAAACGATTTTTTCACCTTTGACCTCAGTTATCTACAATCGCGCACACGCTATCATATGTAGGTTTTGAGACATGTTTTAGGATGTTAAAATAAAGGTGTATACGAGTTTACAGCCGGTTATTTTGAATTCCGAGATTCTTACCCTATTTCGACTAAGATGACTGGACTATAGTTGCAACAAGTGAAACGAATTCTCAAAAAATCGAAGTTTGTACCAATCTGTACTGTATACTATACAGGGTGAGTCTTAAATAAGTGCAAATACTTTTAGGAGTAGTATATTTCGGCCACAGAAATAAATCTATCAAGCTTTTTTCGCGAAAAATTTCTTTTTGGAAATTTTGAAATTTTTATTTTTTTTTCAATTTTTGTTGTTGAAAAACATAATATCTTCTTAATATAGCAACATAGGTGGTAAATGTACGAAAGAAAACCTCGAAAATATCTAATGGTTCTCAAAACTTAAGTGAAAAATATTTTTTTATAATTTTTAAAGTAAAATATCTGGGTTATTTTGGACTTATTTGAAAAACGGCAAAGAGAAAATATATTTCTTTTATCGAGAGCTACCACCTCTCCCAATATTTGCACTTATTTAAGACTCACCCTGTATAAGTGTGATGCTGTATAAGCTGTGTACATATGATGTGAACAATATTGTTGTAGTCCTTTCTTAGAGATCCAGGAAACTTAGAGACCTATGTGACAAAGCAGACTGCAAGCAAAGAAAGACGTTAACTTAAAATTTGTACTTTATGTTCCAATAGCTTCGGAATTAACTATAACCTATAACATGCAGCTACCTCCATCTAGTGGGCGATCTAGGCGCACGCCACGAAGAAAGGCTCGACATGCCCCTTTCCTAATTTTACCGCAACTATGACGTAAGACAGTGAATTTTTCGCGCTAGTCGCTGCCGTACACCCGATTTAATAAGGCGATCTAAAATTAGCAGTGGCGATCGGCGATGGCGTGTCTAGAGTAGTCGCTTCTATAGAAGAAGCCATTTCCGTCATCAATTTTTCGTAGGTGAACATCTCTTCAGTATGAGGCAGTACAATAGGAATTAGCGAAGAGAAAGCCGCTAGTGTCATCTCCTAGTCATCATCTGTATCTCGTCTCATATGTTTGTAGGAAATTCGAGACAGAAGCCTAAATTTGTAAAAATTTCCCCGAAACTCATGAAATAAATTGGAATTGTTCGAATTATTAATCAAAAACTGTTCTGTTAAAATTATTGTTTATTAAAGTTTGACGATGAATGTCTTTCCTCTTCCTTCTTCATACTAGGCGAATCCATCGTTTTTGTGGACGTCCTAAGCTTCTGCGACCTAGCGGTGATTTGTCGCGTGAAACTCTTCACTATCTGACTTCTCTTTGTCCATTTTGCTGATATGCTCGTTTCATTCTTCCTTTTTGCTGAGTACCCACTCATTTACATTTTCCACCTTGCATGCTATTCTTATGCTTTGATTTCTCTTCCTGTCCAGAAGCGTCTTTTCAGCTATTCTGCGTAGTACTCTCATTTCGGTTGTCTCTAGTATTTCTCATACAGCACATCCAAATGAAATTACGTTTCTACAAGGAAGATACATGAGAAACAAAATATGTTATAGTGAACCTAAGTGTTCATCTAGTTCTAACATATACATATGAGATACACGCAGGTTTATATTGATAGAATTGTGTGATATAGTGTTTACTAGTTGTATACCGTATGCACTCAAGATTCTAAAGAGTTTTTTGTAACGTAACAAATAATTATTAAAATGATGAAATCTGACGTCGGTATATGAGACATACAATGGATAAATCATATGTATGTGTGATACTTCGTATCATAGTTGTGCCTATATTACACACCTTGTAAAAATGTGACGTATACACATAATATAAATATCTATATAGACACTTTGTAATAGTGTATCTTATGTGTCCTCTCTCCTTTCTCCTTTCTAGGAGTGGTATGTGTTAGCAGCCATTATATTGTTTTATCATTCGGAAGCTCTATATAAATGTTCTGTTTGTGTGTAGTTTAAGAGAGATTTTAAGGTAAGCACAAGTTTTTAATTACCTTGTTACACCTTCCTAAGAGTATTATTAATATTATAGCAGCGACTCTTCCCTTACTCGATACCCAATTTACCAAATTTTGCAATATATATTTTTTTTAATTTGGAAATAATATAATAAAAATCTAAATGGACCAGAGAAAGAAAGATTTAAACACTACAAAGAACTTCTTACACTGATATTCGGTAAGTTATTGATGGATCAATATAGAGATATGTTTAATATTCAATAATCAGTTTCATATAAAATTTAAGGGTGAGATTGCTAATCTGGAAATAAAATACAACAAAGTCCAACAGAGTGCTCGATGAATCAGTATGCTAACAAACCAACAGCTTGGAGGGAAAAAAAGGAGAAAAAAATGACGTCCACCAAATCGTGGCGATATACCAGTGTTTACCATTTTAGTATGTTGTTATACTAGGTACTTATATTTTTAATACATTTTGTTACAAATTCTGTTCTTTTACAGTATTTTCTTACTTCTGGTTTCTGCAGTGTAAATAATTATTATTATTGTATTATTTGCGCTATTGCGTTCTATGATATAAAGAAATATAAGAATTTAATTTTTTAACCATTTAATCCATTTTATGGAAGAAAAACGCTACATTTAATACAAAACAAAAATGGAATAATTTTAAGGCTACTTCTCTTGAACTTACGATCGAGATACTTTTGGAAAATACAAAGTTTTGCCTTCCTAATTTTCGTTCTAAAAAGATATAATTGGTACCACTAAATAAATATTTCTTAAAAAGAACGAAAAGTTAGGCATCAAAACTGGTATTATTTCCTAAATTCGTTCATAAGATGTAGTTTTATCTAGCACAAGATGTATATACGAAGCAAAATACATACGTATACATGCGGTAGTCACAACTGCAATGTGTAAACAGAGTTTAAACGTAATACACAAGCACTGTGTATCCTACGGCACACTGTGTATCCCTTACTTTGTGTATACGTAAATACTATACTGTAGCTACATTGTGAGGCGGACGTTTAACCTTTGTGCATACGTGTTGAACTACAATGTGTAAACGTAGCATATTTACATCGTGGGAATTGTGTCACCCTGTGTCTACATCTAAAAATGTAAACACATCGTAAATGTGATTTGATGTGCTGTACGGGTTGTTTAGTTTTCGCTGTATCAGGTCGAGTTTCTGCAGTGTATGTCATTATTGGTCGTACCGTTGCCTTGTACATTCTCGCTGTAGTTTCCACCTCAATGCTTTTATTTCGCCATATTGTGTCATTCAGGCATCTTGCTATTCTGGTTGCCTTCGTTGTCCGTTCTCGCACTTCCGCTTCTACATCACCATATCTTGAGATTTCTATGCCTAGATACTTAAACTTCATCTCTTGCCCTCGACTTCCAGTTTGCATCTTAGTGGTACTTTTGATTTCGTTTCGTCGTCATGCATTTAGTTTTCTGAGTCGATATTATCATATTAAGTGATTTGGCAGTACAGTTAAATCGATGTAATAAGCGCTGTAGATCATCCTCATTTTCAGCTACCAATACGGCGTCATCGGCATAGCACAGAATAGTAATTTCCTGGTCGCCCATACTGTATCCCTTCAGTAAACGTACATTTTCTATTATTTCGTCCATAATGATGTTGAAAAGAAGAGGGCTCAGGGCCTACATTTGTTGGTTCGATCAGGACCCCGTTAATTTTGGCTTGAATTTCGTTCGCTTCATATGTTTTGTATGGTTTTAACGAGATTGTGTGGGATTTGTCTGTTGTAAAGAAGGTGTACAACATCTCTTAGCTGCACACGGTCGAACGCTTTTTCTAAATCAATAAAACACATGTATATGTGAAGGTGTATACCTAACCGCACGGGTCGGCGTTGGCTGTTTACATTTTTCACTTGCCGTTCAATCTGGATGAGTCAACGGTTCGTTGAACGCTTCCTCCAACAAAATTAGGAAGAACTTTCATCATTTCATCGTTCAATTTTAGTGTAAACTTTGGATGAAACAGTGATGAAAGACAATTTATACTTATCACTTTGGATGATTCATCCAAGTTGTACATCCAAAGTGACAAATGTAAATGAGCCTTTAGCTCATGTTCATGGATCAACATATAGATACTTTGGTCACAATGCAATCATGCAATCGGTGACGCGATGGCTTCTTTTATAGCAACTACTATACACCCGATTTAATATGGCTGTCTAAAATTAGCTGTGGCGATGCCGTGTTTACATGGGATCGAGGTCCCGCAGACCTGGCTATTTTTAGCCGGCCGGCTGCCGGCTCGACGCGACGGTCAGTCAGATGCGGCGGAGGCCCGTAGGCTGGACCAGTGACCGGTCCGCAGGTTGCTGTGGAGATGCGGTCCAGAGGCTCAGCTGCTGATTTTTTATGAGAAATAACGACGAGAGAAGTGACTAATCCAGATATTATCGCAGCGTATTTTTTAAGATTCGGCTTTTTAAGAAATCATAAAAACTAATTTTTGAAGTAAAGTTGCTACAGAGTACAGGGTGGGCGCCTCTCATATGACGCGGATGCTTCATGGAGAACGGTACTTTATATCGAAATGAAATTTTGGTAGTATATGTAGGTTACTTTAGAGCATTTTTGAAAAATATAGAGGATTCTCCAGGCTGTTCCCAAAAAAAGTTACGCATCAAAGTAGTTTTTTTTTGTAATGGAACATCCATCTTTCTCTTTCTCTTTCTCTTTCTCTTTCTCTTTCTCTTTCTCTTTCTCTTTCTCTTTCTCTTTCTCTTTCTCTTTCTCTTTCTCTTTCTCTTTCTCTTTCTCTTTCTCTTTCTCTTTCTCTTTCTCTTTCTCTTTCTCTTTCTCTTTCTCTTTCTCTTTCTCTTTCTCTTTCTCTTTCTCTTTCTCTTTCTCTTTCTCTTTCTCTTTCTCTTTCTCTTTCTCTTTCTCTATTTCTCTTTATCTTTTTTATTTTGAAGCACCTGGGTGCAACAATTTCCCCCATAGAAAATCCAGCGTCGATTCTAACAGTTTATATTTAATTCCTATCGATCGGACTCAAGGTGATCGCCGTTCTATTTTTTCTAACATGTTTAATATAAGTCTCCTATAAATAAATGTTAGACTTCGAACTAAATATTTATTAATCGGAAAATGATTCAAATATCAGAAGCGTAAAATAAATCTAATAACATTCGGATAATATACATCGAAATAAATATGTATGTAGCCATAATCCGTCCAGAATTAATGTCTAAATTTCGTCCAACTAGCCAGGGAAAATTTCTACAAGAATGACAGAATATTAAGCAATTTATCTGCGAATTAAAATGACAGATGTATGCTCTTGTTTGACATACTTTATATACCGGGGGCATCTCAAAAGTGGCTCACCCCTATAGCTTATTTATTTTTTCGTAATTAAATATCTTTAAATATCTCAAAAACCAAAGCTTTTAAACACATTAAACTCTTATAATAAATACTTTGTACATTTCAAAATAATTTTAAATTATGCACATTGCCTCTCCACATATACCCATAAAATATTTTGTTTCTACATCTTTTCGTTTTCGTATAATCAACCGAGGCGAATGAGGTGCGCTACCCTGATAGATATACAGGGTGTCCCAGAAATAAGTGGAAGCATTTGAACTGGTAGTATAGTTCAACCCCCGAAACACGCCTATGAGTTTTTTTCGCGAAAAAAAAATTCGAAATTTTTTGGAAATTTTTTTAGTTTTTAGTTAAAAAACATAATTTCTTGATAATATTGCAATATAGGTATTAGATTAAATTTACAAGAAAGAAAATCCAGAAAAGTTGCAGTGGTTCTCAAAATTTTAGCAAAAAATCATTTCTTTTGGAAATTTTCAAAGTAAAATAACTCCGTTATTTTGGACTTATTTGAAAAACGATAAAGAGAAAATATGTTTCTTTTATCGAGATCTACCACCCCTTAAAATACTTGTACTTATTTCTGGGACACCCTGTATATGATACTGTAAATGTCCGAAATGCGGTAAAACCTAGGATAAGCGCGCTAGACGTAGGATTTACCAAAAGCATTAACTAATTAGGTTAGCCTGGATATTTGGAGGGTGTTAATGCATTGGTTAGCCTGGTTGTTTGGAGGGTGTTAATGCATTGGATAACCTGGTAATTTGAGGGGTGTTAATGCATTGGTTAGGTGGTTATTTGGAGGGTGTTAATGCATTGGATAACCTGGTAATTTGAGGGGTGTTAATGAATTGGTTAGGTGGTTATTTGGTGGGGTTGGTTGGTTTTTACTACCACTTGCTTTTATTAAATCCTAGGTTTTACCGACATTAACATACACATAACATACAGTAACATATACATATATTGCTTTCTTAAAAAAAAATCAGGATAACATGGAGAATGGAGACTGTTATTATAACCGATTCCACTTAAAAATTAGGGACAAGAACAGATTGCCAAAAGATATAAACATGAAAACGTTGTTACAAAATAGTTATGCAACAGTTCCAGAAAATATTATCGTTTATTTTTTAGCTAGGCTCTAAAACGTGTCAAAATATTTTCATTGTTATTATTAGTTTTACTAGAAATTTCCTCAGGACTATTTATCTTTCATACGAGATTCCTATTTTAAGATATAATAAAAGATGTACTGTAGTCCGAATTTGTGGAGGACAAAGTATTACGGCTTTTCATCATCACAAAAAAAATAATGGTGATCACAACATTGTTAAAAGAGTGCATAATCAGAAACCTATAAAGAAGAAAAAATATATGCAGATTAGGGATGAACTATACCGTGATTTTTAAATCACTTTGTCAGTAGTATTTAAATAACAACTGATAACTGTGATTTTTTAATATAAGTGATTGAAAAAAGTGACGTGATCATGACTTCAATCTGCTACAAGGGTATGTTAATGCAGCCAGTCATGACGTGACTAACTATTTATACAGGGTTGTTCCCCACATACGACACGGAGTATTGTAGCTAAACGATTAGATTTTTACAAGTTGTAAATTTTAAGTTCGTTGAAGGGCTATTAGAGCTACAATTTAAAAATACTTTTACAAGATACAGAATAAGTAAAAAATGTTATAATTATATTTTTTTTAAATGGAACACGTTTGAAATAAAGGTAAATTAATTAAGGTTTATCACACTTAAACCTTACCGTTTTTGAAATATTTTCAATTTTATGAAATTGCAGTAAAAATAATTTTAAGGCTTCATTTCTTCAACGGTATCGAAGTTTTTAATACTAAATATTTACTGAAGTTTATTTATTGATCAGATGTTGTATTGCAATAATATACAAAATACTATCTTATACAGAGTATCTAAATTTTTTTTTTAAATAATTACTAGCTTTAAACGGTAATAACTTGTTTATTTTAAATAGAACACCTTGTATGTTTTACTAGAATCAGATTATAAGAAAATGCAATTTCTTATAATTTAGACCTCATTTATCACTATACCTATGGAATATTGCCATTTTAGATTTTTTTTAATTATGTAACAAATTTTCAAAGAGTACAGATACAAATATTTCATTAAAAGATAAAATGCAGTTTAAATATTTTGTGTTAAAGAGGACTAATTAATATGATCCCAGTATTCAAACTACATTAATTGACTGTTCACGTTGATTAATAATAATTGCTCCAAATACCAAGAAAACTGAATTTTGTATGTGTATTAGACAGTGTGTTTAAAAGTAACATCTTATAAATTTTATTTAATTTTTTGACGAATGTTCATTTATACTTAATAACAGAGACGTTCATTTTCATAACTTATTATGGTATTGATTTCTGAGTCAAATCCACATTTATTTAGAATAATTTATTAATTAAAACGGTTAAGTATGTAATTAACTAATTTTTGTAAAAACTAAACTAAACTAACTAAACTCTTGTTAAAAAAACGCCACATCGCATAAGTAGTTTATGAGAATATATAGAAAAAATATGTTCTGAGGCAAGACTTATCTTACATATATAGATCAGCTTGTGAAGTAGCTAAACAACTTTCATAGATATCAAACGTAGAAGTAAGGGGTTAAATACGTTGTCCCACTCTTTGAATTCGTTCTCTAAATAGTGCTATGGGAAACTATACGGCTGTGACAACACCGGATAACAGACTGTGACAACAGACTAGAGTTTAGGGAGCGAAATGTGGAAACTTGACGGAAATTCCTCAGCGTCTAAGTTTCAGAGGGCCCATGAAATGGAGTCTTACTTTATCCAAGCTATTATTTCTTGACATAGTGGATTATAAAAAAACTACAAGTGATGGCCTGTTAACACAAACCTCTTTTATTATTACTCTCTTATTAAAAAAGCCAGCATGGTTCGATTCTAAGAGGAATTGACAATGAAGATATCTTTGCTGTGTTCCTTCCATTCGTGACTTCCAGGCTGAGTACGGCACTATTTTCTTTATATTCAATAAGATACTTAACCACAATTCAGATTTATGTGTAGTTAAAAAGAAAAAAGTTTTTCCAATTAAATTAAAACAAAAGCACACTTGCTTTATTTTCGGAAATATAATGAAATATATTTTCAACTCTAGTTTAAATCTGACGGTTATATTATACAGGTTGAGTCTCAAATAAGTGCAAATATTTTTAAGGATAGTTATATTTCGATTCCAGAAAATATTTTGAAAATTTGAAAATTTTTGAAAAATGTTCCTAGATTTTTTCTTCTTGTTTAGTTAACAACATAATTTCTTGTAAAATGGCAACATGGGTAGTAGCTTAAATTTACAAAAAAAGAAAAACCAGAAAAGATCCAGTGGTTCTCAAAATTGAAGCAAAAAATATATTTTTTTAAATTTTCAATGTAAGATAACTCGCTTATTTTGGACTTATTTGAAAAACGGTAAAGAGAAAATATATTTCTTTTATTGAGATCTATCAACATTGATATATTTGCACTTATTTAGGACTCACCCTGTATAAAAGTATCATATTATTTACAACTTAATAAGTATAGCTAGAGACGTGAGAAATATAAAATAACACGCGACCGGTGCTATCCCCAAGTCTCTTCCTATATTTGTACAACTGTACAAATATTTACAAACAAGAACACATCTTGCTCAACGAGACAGATAAGTTGTTTTCGTTAAGCCCCATATTCACTATGCGTTCATGCATTTTGTAGATGATGTTCATCAGGTCATTTAGTAACCTAGTCTCTATATGTTGATGCGCCGATTTGATGTGACAATGCGTTGATAAAATGTCGTGTTAAAAATTGAAATTCGGTTACTGGATGAACAATCAATTTAATTTGATGAATCACGAACGCAATGAACGAATTTCCAAACGGACTAACAAATACCATCGACAAACCGCATTAAGGCACAATGAGTATGGGATGTGTGAACCCACTGACGCATCAAATCGACATATTAGCGCATAGTAAGTATTACTGTGCGATTTAGATAAGCTATTCCGTAGGTCCTTTTTTTAAGCTGATTGTTATATAGTAGGTCCAAAATTTACCTCTTCAACATTATTGAATGAGCGTTGGTATGTTACATTACAGTAGAAAAAAGATTTTTAAATCCAAAAAACACATTTTTGAGAAACTCTAAATTTTCAGAAATACATCTATAGTTATTTTAACGTAAAATCGTAATAGTTTAATTATTTCTTTTTAAAAAGTAAAAGTTAAAATACGTCCAATTTTTTCTTATAAAACACCCATGCTGAAACATTTTTGATAGCAGTTTATCTTTTCTTTCCTTGAACACATAGCCTATTGTGAATAATAAAATATAGGGTGTCTCAAAAAACATGTGCGATATCTCGTGAGGAGATTCCTCACGTAAAAATAAGATTTATTTTCTATATCAACATAGGTCCAATTCTTCTTGGTTTCATAGCTACAAGTTTTCATTTTTTTTTCGATTTATTGTAATTTTCCTTATTTCCGTAAGTGCTTTTAACGATTTAAATGAAATTTTGAGGGTAAAAGTTACTATAAGTGTTACATATTTTAGTACTAAAAAGTGTCGACAGATTCACCAGCGGACGTACATATACATGTGGATTATCACTGGAATATCTTTCTAAAAAAATGTGCGCCACTGATTTTTTTTCTCTTCAAAATAGTATAAGCCGTTTAATACCGAATAAATTTCGGTCTTCTTGATGAGATAAAGGCAATTTTATCACAATAAAATTAAAATCAAAATAAAATTAATAAATTATTTTATTAAAATGTATAACACTGATGTTCAGTGCTACCTACAGCTACAATTCAAGAAATAAATAATGGTACTTAAGATCATTACAAAAGACCTATTTTTATCTAATTAAATTAACTGAAATCGACAAAATGTCAAGAGGAAATATCAAAGAGCCTACACAAGAGAAAAACAGTGTGCTAACAAGAAAAAAAAAGTCGTTTTTAAAAAAATATTGCAGTGATAATTTGTCGATACTTTTTTAGAATTAAAATATGTCGCACTTGTTTTAATTTTTACCCTGAAAGTTTCATTCGAATCGCTAAAAGCACTTGAAAGAAAATTATAATAAATTGAAAAAAATTAAGACTTTGACACCCTGGAACTACGAAGCAAAGCAGAATCAGACCTATGTTCATAAAAGAAATAAATCTTACTTTTACGTGAGTGAGGAATATCCCCACGAGAGATGGTATATGTTTTTTAAAACACCCAGTATAACATAAAAATAACACTGGTCATATTAATGTTGATGAAAATAAAAGCTTCTCGATGATGTGTTAGACGTAAAGTGACTTTAATGATGATGTGGTGGTATGACTGTTGTGAATTTTTTCTATGATGTATATGAAAAGGAAACGCATGCAGTATTTAAACGAAAACACACCATGACACAGCCAAACACTTGTGTCTTGAAGATATAACCGTAGCTGAATATAAATGCTTGAATTAAGTTTCAATTCGGAGAAAATTTCCTTCTATGTCTTTGAAAAACTTACTAATAATGCTAAAATATCTAAAGAAATGCTAATAAGTTCTTAGAAACGCTTTTTTATTTTGTTTTCATTTCGCCTTCTTCTATTCAAAAAGTCTTGAAAGCAAGCGAAATAATTTATTATTAGCGTTTTGTTAGGCAATAAAGCGTTAATTTTTATTTCGAAGTTCTGAATAATTCATTTCACTTTGATGGAAAAGTACTGCTATTTATTAATATACAAAATAATTTTTCTTCAGATAAATGTCATACGAAATATACGATCATTCCAGAAAGATTCGGGATTTTTTTTAGTTTTTATAATATAAAATAAATTACATATTTATATCTTTTATGGCATAGAGTACAGGGTGACCCCTTTTTGTGTTTTATGTTATTAAAAAAAGATCTTGTGTTACTTTCCTATGGAGCTAAAGATGTTATACACAGATAGGTCCTAGTCTTCTTGGATCCTGAAGTACAGAACCATTTTAAAAATTTGCTTTTTTTCTATCCTGTTCGTGGTTATTTTACATATATCCAGTATAACTAGTTTTTCCCTAGGAGCCGTCATTTTAGAAATATGACTTAAACTTATGTTTTTTTTAAATGAAATATCCTGTATAATTTAGCCGACCATACCAACAGGTATGGTAGGCTATTAAGATCGGCAAAAAAAGTTTTTTTAATTTCACTCAAAATGAGTTATTTGGGTCATAAATGACCTAAATACAAAATATTTTCATGGTGTCTGTCTGTCTGTCTGTCTGTCTATCCGTCTGTCCATCTGCCGTCTGTAACACGATAACTCTAAAACCGCTGAACCAATTTTAACCAAATTTGGCACAAAAATACTGTGGCACCAGAGAATCTGGCCATTAGTTTTTGGTGGGGGTGGGGTGTTGGTAAGGGTGTATGGGAGGGGTTTAAAAATTTAAAAAAATCGTAACTCCAAAATTACAGTAGCTAGCGAAACGCGGTTTTCAAATTAAGATTAGGAATAGTATTTGCAACAAAATTTGTAATAACATCAAAATCAGTCAAAGTCGCAGTTTTCGAGATATTAACATATTTTAGTATGGGCGGCTATACGTGCCTCCCGGCGCCAATTTTTTTTTATTCTATTTATCTTATTATAAGCTTTTCTTTTATTTAATATATTCTATACTTATTTTCATAAATAAGATTACATTCGACATAATTTAATATTTCACTTTATTTTTAAAATACATCACTGAACATTTGTTTCATTTTTATTGTTATGAATTCTCAATGAGTTTCTTGGATTAAATAAATATTTAGCTTCTAAACCTGGACTTTGCTATATACCATTAAAATATTAATGAAGTTTCCACAAATGTATAATCCATAATATTGAAAAAAACTTCCTATTTTTTAAGTATTCTTTTTAAAACTAGAGTACAGGATGTTTTTGATTGATTGGCGTTATTGAATTCGTTGAAGCATCGCATGATGGATGTCTAGAAGCCCTTTTTAAGATATTTGTTTTATACGATTATGTTTCTATGGTCGATTAAACAACTCTGATACTGGAAATTAAACAATGTACTTTTTTGTGCGTTAAATTGTAGTAATCGAATTACAGAAGCTCATTAAAATTCGAAAATAAAAACTAAGTTACAGAATATATATATTCATTACTCTATTAGGTAATGTATTATACAGGCTGAGTCTTAAGTGCAAATATTTTCAAGGCTGGTAGATATTGATAAAAGAAACATATCTTCTCGTTACCGTTTTTCAGATAAGTCCAAAATAACCGAGTTATTTTTCTTCAAAAATTTCCAAAAAAAATTTTTTGCTTAAATTTGGAGAACCACTGGATCTTTTCCGGGATTTCTTTCTAGTATATTTAATCTACTACTTATGTTGTCATATTATCAAGAAATTATTTATATTAAAAACTAAAAAAAATTTTTCGCGAAAAAAGACATTTTGATTCTGGGGTCGAAATACACTAGCCCTAAAAATAATTGAACTTATTTAAGACTCACCCTGTATATTTTATAAAATTAAACTAAAATATATATTTTATAAAGTCAAACGAACAGCGGTTTTTGACAAAGCTATGATAGCTGAATAGCCGAAACCGGCCACAAAGTCCCCCAAAAAAAGTCCTTTCTATGCCAATTTACAAAAACACCCAATGCACCGTAGTAAGTAAAAACTTAAAAATATCAAAAATGGATCCTTCAACTTATCTATTTGTCTTTTAATCAGTATTAATTCATATAAAAAAATAACTTTCCTTAATATGTTGATATATGATGCACGTTTATTAGTTACACCATACGATCGAAAAAAAACGGCGTCAAAGACGGCTGGGGAATGAGAATTGATGATAATTTTGGCGAGGTCAAACCCTAGACGTCATTTAATTAGCCCGCACTCTTCCTCATTTTTTAATGACTCTTACTGCCAGTTGGCCTTAGAAGGTTGAAATTTATTTTTATATTGAGTAAAAATGGTTTTTAAATTGCGTAGTTTAAAATTCGAGAAAAAAAATATTTTTTTGGAAATATATTAGCGTGTCTGGAAACGTTGTATTCTTTTTTAATCTTTCTATAATTAGTATTAAGTATTGATGAGTTTTATGTCAATTTTTAGTAAATGCCGTCTAGAAGTTGACCTCGTCAAAATTATCATCAATTTTCATTCCCCAGATGTCTTTGATGCCGTTCTTTTGTAAAAACTTAAAAATATAAAACACTGCTTATTCAATTTATCTATTTATGTTTACTTGAAATTAGAATAAAACTTTGTATATGTCAATATCAATTCATACTATAAAAACAAAAAATAACTTTTTATAATACAGGGTGGTCCGAGCTGTATTTCGGAAACTTCGCCAGCATATTCTGCAAATAAAAATAAATAAAAAGTTCGTATAAATATATTATGTCCTAAAATGCTTTGTTTCGGAGATACAGAGTGTAGAAATTTCATTTGTATTGCGATTTTTTCCAAATAATTCTTTAAAATAATTTTGAAATAACGTTAATATTTGGATGAAAATTGTTTTCTGATATGAGAAATTTGATTTTGATGTCAATATGACACCTATTTGTAGGGGGCGCCACCTACATGTGTTTAACTGTTTTGAAGTGTACCTAATAACATTTCGTCCGTCTCCGTATAAAACTACTAAGTGAAAAAATATACATTTTCGTAATTTTTCACGTAAAAAATGTCTGTTAATGATGACAGATATTGATAATTTTTATTCCAAATATCTCGAGAACTATCACTCGTAGCGATTTTTTACCAAGACACCTTTTTTACGTAAAAAATGTCGCAAATGTATATTTTTTACTCAGTTGTTTTATACAGGTATGGACGAAAAATTATTACTCTTCAAACCAGTTAAAAATATGTAGGTGGCGCCCCCTACAAGTAGGAGTTACATTGACATCAAAATCAAATTTCTCATTTCAAAAAACTCCCAGATACCAATTTTCATCCAAATATTGCCGTTGCTTCAGAAATTATTTGAAAAAATCGAAATAAAATAAAACTTTTTCACTCTGTATTTCCGAAACTAAGCGTTTTAGGACATATATTTATACGAACTTTTTTACTTATTTTTATCTGCAGGATATGCTGCCGAAGTTTCCGGAATACAGCATTTGATACATAAATTTAATTAACTTCTGTAAGACTATATCAACTCATATTGTAAAAACCAAAAAAAAATAACTCTTCATAATATATTGATATATGAGACACGTTTATTTGACACATAAATTTAATAAACTTCTGTAACAAAATATCAATTCATATTATAAAAACCAAAATAAAAAATAACTCTCCATAATATATCAATATATGAGACGCATTCATTAGTAATACATTTAATACCTAAATTTAATAAACTCTTTCGAAATATTAATATTAAATAAACTTCGATATATAGCTAATATTAATTTCAATTAGCTAAATAGCAGAAGACTCTGAATTAAACCATGATATGCTTGGAACACTATAATTGGTTGGCTTCGAGCTAATTGAAACTTAAATATAACGGTTATATATTCAAGACACGCAATTAAGCGAAAGAATAAATTATATGATCGGTTGCATACAAATGTGGCATAACCACTGAATCTGAATTGCGAGTTGCATAAAGTGTTCTTACCACATTCTGGTTGCGCCAGGGTGAAGTGAAGTGAGGTAAGGTGAGAAGTCCGCGTCAACCGACAAAACAAAATTACCAACTACCCAATGCTCACTAGATCTAAGTTATATTTTATGCAAATAGCTACTAAGAAGTGGGGGAGTAAAGTCGCTAGAAACTGATGGTACAATCAAAATAAATTGATCTGATTACAGTATTTCTTAGTCAATTAAATACATATTACATTTTTTTCTGAATTATATCAATATTTTTCGTGTCCTCTGTTTAAGAGAAAGTTTATTCTTTTTATAATATCCATAGTCAGCAGTACAGGGTGTCCCATTTTCGTGTGATTTATGGCGTTTCTCGTTTATGAGTAGAGATAAAAAGATGTGGCTTTTACATCACTGTATTACTCTTTTATTAAACTAAAGTTGATATACACAGATTTGACCTAGCCCCCTGGCTTTCTGAAATACAATTTAAAAATGTTGAATTTTTTGCCCCCTTCGTATCTCGGTTATCTTATAACTTACCGAAAAGTTAAAAACTGAGCGCCATAGAATTTTTCACGCGAAATTCAGTGGCGTAACAAGACTTTCGCTGGGAGTCATCATTCTTGAAATATGACGCAAATTTATATTTTTTAAACGGGATACCCTGTATATTTTTTTATTTTATTTATCTTGTTATGAGATTTTTAAAAATATATTCTATACTTATTTTCATAAATAAGGTAAAAAATACTTTATTTAGCTTTTTAACATAAGCGGGCGGTTTAAATTAGGTCATCAAAATTTATCAATCATATTTACAAATACATTATAATTGTATTATAATGTATAATGTAAAATGTAATGAATTTAATAATATATTTACAAATTTTGATAACTTTGGTTATCATATAATTAATTCGACATCAAATTTTGATTATCGACTATTCCACGCTAGTTTCTGTGTGTAAAATTATTGCAAGTGCATCAAAAATTGTGTTATCTTAATAAACTGCATTTTCGGTGCAGTTTGTTAAGATAACACAATGGAAAGCAAAATTATTTTGTTAAATTAAATTAAATAAACTAATAATACTCTTTTAAACTAGGTTGATTTATGTTAAAAAGTTAAATAATGCATTTTTACCTTGTTACTGAAAACAAGTATAGAGTATAGTATATTTTTAGAAATACCATAAGACAAATAAAATAAAAAAGTAATATACAGAGTGTCCCATTAAAAAAAACATAAATTTGAGTTATATTTCGAAAATGGCAGCTCACAGCGAAAAAACAGTTACACCAATGGATACTACGTAAAAAACTCTGCGGAAATTTTCATCTTATCATAATTACCTATCGATAAGATATAGGATAATTAGATACGAGGGGAAGCAGAAAATGCAAAATTTTCAATTTCGCCCTGTATTTCAGGAACTAAGAGGCCTAGGACAAATCTATGTGCAGCATCTTTAGTTTCATCAAAAAGTAGTACTATGATGTGAAAACCACATCTTTGTAGCTCTACTATAAACGAAAAACCTCATAAAACACACGTATTCAAATATTTTTTTCAAAATCTAAATTTTGTTATATCGTTCCAATTAGATTCCTGATGTACACACTGTATTGTAATAAATGTATCTTTATATACTATCTTCTTTCTACTATTGTATAATAAGAAGGGAGTTCCAAGCTACAATAATTTTTCATTCGTTGTAATGAACACAGCATGATTCCTGTCAAGCATTGACAGATTCCTGACCACATTGAATTGCATGTTAGCTATTGTCAAACAAACGTTAGAATGTAGGTAAACCACAAGAGGTGCTTTTGTCCCTATGCAGCTACTGTTTTGTTATTGTTTGGTATTGATTAGACGCATGCTAAATTTACAAACGGAAGAAAAAAAAGTTAAATCTTTTAACATTTTCAGAAGGTCTACGTGTATTATAATTTATTATTCAAGTTAATAAAACTTTTTTGGTGAGTTCATCTACGGTAGCGAGCATAGTTTTACACACCGGTTTTGCTAGTGGGGACATAACTGAGGTTATTTCGACTGTAACATTTTTTTTAAAGGCACATAATTATAATTTTAAAAGAGAAGAACCTAGACTATAAAACACTCAGGTACGAGGTTAGTGTGATGTAACGTTGTTTCGGGTAGTAAAAAATATGTAAAAAAGAATTCGAACCAGGCGTCGTGTTGTGTTGTGACAATTTCAAATGTTAATAAAATTGCCGAAAAAATGTTAACGGGTAAAGGAGAGAATAATTAGGGCGTTGTTGGATGCAATAACATTCAATAACTCAGCTTTCCCGGATATTCAACTCTCCCGAAACAACAAAATCAATAGCAAAAATGGATTCAAGCAGTTCGACGAAGTGAGTAAACCAAGTGCTCGTTACATATTCAAAAAATTAAATAGATATATGCTATGAGAGGATAAAATATAATTTGTGCAATAATAATTAATATAATTTTTTTAATCAACTAGCGATTAAATGTTTTATGAACATCTTCTAAAATTATAATTATGTAACTTTAAAAAAAAAATCGTTATAGCCGAAATAACCCCAATTATGCCCCACTAGCAAAACCGGTGATTAAAACTATGCTCGCTACCGTAGTTGAACTCATTTATAAAGTTTTTTTAACTGGAATAATAAATTATAATACAAGTTAGACCTTCTGAAGATATCAAAATATTTACTTTTTTATTTTTATTTTTAGAATTTTCACAAATACTTCTTAACCCTTTTAGAGTGATTATATAATACATTTTTCGTATACTCGCTATTTAAACGCGTGTATTTGTATATACTAGTTGTTTACGATATTCTCCGATGGTGGCAGCACCGGCGGAGAGTGCACTAAGCCTATACATACTGTAATAGTATAACTAGAACTTATACCATAAATAACACCTTATATAAATTGTACAGGGTGGGTCAAATTTACTTTTTTAGGACGATTTTAAATGGAAACACCTTTTTCTATAGGAGATAAACGAAAACTAGTATCGGTGTCTGGAGCTCAATTCTTGTCAAAAACATGATGGTGAAAACCGCATGTCGATATCTGTTAACGTTTCGGAGTTACGGGGTGTTTTTCAAAAATATGCACTTTTAACAAATCGCTGTAACTTTTTTGCTATGGAAAATTTTGTATTTTTATGAAAAAATTTCCAAAATATCTTTTTACGTAGAATTTAATGGTTTAAGTATAATTTTTTTAAAATTAATAATTTAAGAATTATCAACAGAAAATTTGATATTTTATATGGGATATCCTGTATATTTTTAATTTATTGCAAAGAATTTAAAATTGCCTTTCCAAAAATATAACACACTTGATGTTTTACTCGATTCCTCTTCGAGATACAAGGTATATAAAAATTCGCCCGCTTTAAATGAGTAGGCTTTGAACGGCACCGGCTGTAATGCAAAAAAATTTAGCTGTGAGCATCAATTAAAACGAAAATAATATTTGCTATGAGAGATGCAGAATTTTATAACTATTTAAAATATATTTAACCAACATCAACACACATTTAAACTATATCCAATAACAATAAAAATAAATAGCAAACCAAGACATGAGATTTTGCTACAGGTGTTCGACATATCGACCGTCTTCTGTTATGGATAGACGCGACAGTTTTTGAACATTTTTCGCGGAATTTATTAACTCAGTGGGGGTGAAAGATACCCTCTCATAACTGCTAAGTATTTCTAATTCTTGTCTAGATTGTACGAAAGAATAAGGAACCTTTACTTTTCCGCAAATATATCCATAGGATTAGATCCATGGGCACTAAGTCAGGTGGCCTCGACGGCCAACGGCTGGAATCTTAGTTAGCTATTTAATTATTCTTGAAATTAGATGCAAAAATTTGCTGATAACTTCAGCGTTCAGAGGCAGTGCGTCGTCTTGCTGGAAAAATATGTTTTCGAGTTCCATTAAGGGCATATCATCAATAAGGGGTCCAAAGCCTACTAGTTAAAAGTGGCGAACTTTTAAAAATTCTGTATTTCGAAGGGGATTATAACAAAATATCAAGTGTGCTATATTTTTGGAAAGGTAATTTTAAATTCTTTTCAGTTAATTAAAAATATAGCGGGTGTCCCAAATAAAAAATCAATTTTTCTGTTGAAAACTCTCTTAATTAAATTATTAATTTTAAAAAAATCATACTTAAACCATTAAATTCTAGGTAAAAAAGTGCTTTGGAAATGTTTTCATAGAAATACAAAATTTTCCATAGCAAAAAAGTTACAGCGATTTGTTAAAAATGTACATTTTTGAAAAACACCCCGTAACTCCGAAACGGTAACAGATATTGATGTGCGGTTTTCACCATCATGTTTTTGATTAAAATTGAGCTCCAGACACCGATATTAGTTTTCGTCTATCTCCTATAGAAAAGGGTGTTACCATTTAAACGCGTCGAATTTGACCCACCCTGTACAGCATTAAATTAATTGACTCGATTTTATCTAGTTATCGATTTTTAAAAAGGTTTCTTTATAATTGTTCGATGTGAAATGAAATACACTTTAAAAGAAAGCGTAATACATTCTGTTTCTAGCGACTTTGAATAAGAAAATATTCTAGATAGCGTGTGGTGTGTTGTGGCGTGTAGAACATGACTTTCCAATTTTAATTACCAAATTCATTAAGCTTTTATATCACTCTTGTTATCTTAACCTTTTGTGCATTTTCTAAATTACCAATACCATTTTTACGAGTACTTATCAAGAAATAATCATAATTGCCATTTTTGTATTCTAATGGTTTTCAAATAAATAAAGTACAGGGTATCCCATTTTTATGTGTTATGGGGTTTGTTGTTTATGAGTAGCGACACAAAGATGCGGTTTTTACCAAACTGTGCTGTTATTTTATGAACTAAAGATGCTACATACAGATTTGTCCTAGCCTTCTCAGTTCCCGAAATACAGGGCGGTTTTGAAATTGTTGCATTTTTTGGCACCCTTTGTATCTCGGATATCTTATAACTTATCGAAAAGTTTTTTGCTAGGGGCTGCCATTTCCGAAATATGACTCCAACTTTTTTTTTAAATGGAACACTCTGTATATTATATTTTATATTTGATTTGCGTTGTTATGAGCTACCTAAAAACATAATTTTTCATAAATAAGATAAGAAATACATTATTTAACTTTGTAACATAAATCAACCTAGTTTAAAATGGTATTATCAATTTATTTAATTTTATTTAACCAGATAGTTTTGCTTTTCATTGTGTTATCTTGATAAACTGCACTGAAAATAAACTTGTGCAATAATTCTACACACAAAAACTAGCGTCGAATACCCAATTACCAAAATGTCGAATAAGTTATTCGATTGTTTTGATTATTACCTACTTTAAACCGGCCGCCTATGTTAAAAAGTTAAATTTTAAACAAGGTAAAGTATTTTTACCTTGTTTACGAAAATAAATATAGAGTATGTCATATTTTTTGAAAGCTCATAACAAGGCATATAAACTCAAAAAATATAACATACAGTGTATCCCATTAAAAAAAAAAACATGTTTAAGTTAAAAAGACAAGTTTGGGTCATATTTCAAAAATGATAGCTCGCAGCAAAAATTTACTTACACCACTAATTGTCTGAAAACGAGAAAAACACTATTAACACTTATATTTCGATAAGTTATAAGATAATGGAGATACAAAGCGAGTCAAAAAATGCAACATTTTCAATTTCGCCCTCTATTTCAGGAACTAAGAGGGCTAGAACAAATAATACGTGCGTACCATCTTTAGTTTCATAAAAATGTAACATAGTGATGTAAAAAGTGCATCACTGAGCTCTACTCATAAACATGGGACATCCTGTACAGGGTGGCTCGAATTCGACGCTCATCATTGGGATTTCGGAAACCGTAAGAGATACAGGATCGGTTAAATGGAGGCAAAGTTGCACAGTTTGATGCTTAATAAAATGCCGTATTGCATTTTTTTGCATAAAATATTCTGGTGATGGTATTTTCTGTACGACACGTCGGCAAATATCAAAGTGACTATATATAGTGTTTTAAGAGTGATGAAAAAAAAAAAGTCAGAGTCAATATTTAATCACACATAGTTATAGAGCAGAAAAAGTGGCCATGGAAATGTGTTTTTCATTTTAAGTTATCTTAACAAATAAAGCCAGGAAACAATAGAAAACAAAATTGAAAATTCCGTTTTTTTTCGAATATATTCGGAAGTATTCGGAATTTTTCAAAATGCAATACGCCATTTTATTGAGCATCAAATTGCGCAACCGAAATCCCAATAATGAGCGTCGAATTCGAGCCACCCTGTACATATTATAAAATAATAACTCATTATACAACATGATCGAAAAAAAAACGTCGTCAGCGATGGCTATGAAATAAAGATCGCTGTCATTTTATATGTAAAATTATATGGGAACTGTCATCGATGTTCATTTCCAAGCTAACTGGTCGCCGTTTTTTTCGGTCATAAGGTATATGGATTATTGGTAATATATTGAAATATGTATTATTTTTATATATTTTATAATACGTATAATACTATTTTCTCTCATTGATCATATTATCAATCTATTAGTGGTAATTTTATGTCAATACAATCTAAACGTAACAATATTCTGTTAACAATATCTATTAATTCGCAAAATTAAATACCAAAATGTGCTTTATAACATATTTATATGTAAATGTGGTTTAGAACAAAACCAAATAATATGTTTTATATAAATTACTTTTCAACAATTTACGGTTGCTTATAAGAATTTATTTAATTATATCAGACGTATAAAAGTATCTTAAAAGGTAGCAGTGTAATAAGAAAATTATAGTTTTTTGAGTCCCCTGCTCCTCGTCAGAGGTTTTACATTGATTGGAGAACGTTTAGTTACAAAATTATATTATATTTTATATAATGTATTTATATATATATGTGCAATATCAGTATAATTTTTATAACAGTAGAAGAAATACTACTTATTTTTATATTTTTTTATTACTTTTTTGTTCAAAATATTATTGAAATATTTTACTAAGAAATGCTAATCACTATACCATATGTATATGTACGGTTAAAGTCCGATGTCCGGTTAATGTTGACATTAACAGCGCTTTCAGATGGAGCGGAGCGTCCGCGCGTACCATCCGCGAGTTCCATGTGTTTAAATGAACAATTTCCCATGGATCGCGTATGCTCCGTCCGGATGAGCTATCTTGGAAAAACACCCGCGCGGACGGTCCACTCCATCTGAAAGCGCTGTAACAGCGTTTTCAGATGGAGCGGAGCGTCCGCGCGTACCGTCCGCCAGTTCCATGAATTAAAATGAACAATTTCACATGGGTCGCGTATGCTCCGTCCGGATGAGCTATCTTGAAAAAACATCCGCGCGGACGGTCCGCTCCATCTGAAAGCGCTGTTACAGGTTAATGTTTGGATTAGGTTTTGTTTTTCGTTTTGTGTTTTGTTGTTTTGTTTTGTGTTATTCTCGGGATTAAACGGGTAATGTCGATATTAATCGAATATCGGGCCTTAACCCGTAACATATAAATGGGATATAAATAACTAATATTAGATTTCTAAAACTAATGTGTATGTCTTAGGGTGGCTGCAACGACGCAACGGCGACGCGACATCCCGTAATCCTGCTGTTAAAACATAACGGCTGGTTTTTATATAAAAATTAATTTATTATTTATATTTGATTTATTTCTTATATAAAAACCAGCTGTTATGTTGTATTTCAGGAACTAAGAGGGCTAGACCAAATACAGGGTCGCTGACATGTATGGGAATGGTCGATTATTAGGTAAAATATAAGAGACTACGTAAGTTAAATATAAACCGCAAAAAAAATTAAATATAAAAAAGTACCGCAAAAAGTTAAATAAAAAAGTTATAGGATTTTTAAATATTTATTAGCGGGTAATAAATTTAAGTATACAGAATCAGTCATGAAGGCGTGGCACATCAAAGTTTCATTATTTTAAATAATAATTCGACTTGAAATACCAAGTGTGTGACTTAAAATACCAAGTGTGTGGTACCAAATTATTCGTAAAAAAATGCTTTTTCCAAATATGCTAATGAGCCACCCTCGTTTCATTTGAAAAAAATGAGATATGATTAAAAATACGATTTGGGCATCTTTTAACCGGCAAGGACAAGACACTAAAAACATTAGACGATCAATTCTATTTTTCCAAGGCTCCTTGATTAAAAATTAGTATTTTTAACATAGTCATTGTACTCTAGATTAAAATTTAAAATATGATTTTTTATTAAGTAAGAAAGTCAAAAGTTGACATATGATATGTCATTCTATTCAGAATGTCATTTTCTATCGAATAAAGTAAAAAATACCGAGAATGCCATTTAAAAATCAAAAGTTGTAGTCATTTCCGGTAAAACAGGAAGTGACCGAAAACAATTGAATACGTCAATCAATCAAAATTTAGGTCATATACTAACATACCAAATCTCGTCTTTTTATCTGAAAAAATAAAAAAGTTATAGGGGGTGACCCACTTTTGAGACGCACCCGGTATAGTATAATTATAGTATAATTATAGTTTTTTTTTAAATAACAAAACATTATTTTTTATTAATTGTACGCAAATATGTGAGGTATGGAAGTATGTACTTACTCACTGAAAGTACCTAAGATTTTGTACTGTTTTTAGTAAAAAAAAACTACACCCAGAAAATTGAAACTGACAGTCAGCTTTAAGCCTAATCCTAACAGTCTCAGAATAATTAATAACTTTTATTAACGAAGGATCGCTGTTCTGATTATTGAAGCCCTTGTTACCGTTGTATTAATAAAGGATTTATACAGGAACTAGACCTTTTAGATTCCAATTTTACCTCTCATTTCAAATTCACGATTATAAATCCCATTTCAGATTCAGATTAAAATCTGAAAGTTGTAGGTGGTATACAGGGACGTGCATATAATGTAGACAAAAAGCCATAAGCAAAAATTGGCAAAATAACAAAATAAGAATGGCATAAATAATTAAGTATCAATATAATTACACTCAGATACAAAAAAAAAAACGCAACGGAGAAATTTTTGGTCAAATTTAAAGTTGTATATTTTTGTTATTTTTAGCACTATTTTCATGATTTTTTTTAGCAAACTGTGTATAATTATATCAACTTTAATTCCTAAACTAAGTTTTTTATAAACTTTTGTATTTGGCATATTATACAGGGTTAATCGAGGGTTTGTTTTTTTTACCCTAACTTTAAAACACCCTGTGCAATAATTTCGTGTGAAAATTTTCCGAAAATATAATTTTTCTGTCAGAACCATGACTCCTGAGCATTTTGTTTTTTGATCTACTAACCCTGAAAATAATTTGTACTTATTTAAGACTCAGCCTGTATAGGCAATGTCTAACCAAACTGTTCTACAATTAGGCTATGAAAAATACATTCTAACATTTAGTATTGTGCAAATAAGTTCCCAGTATGTAGAAATATCACTTTTATGATGCTCTTTCATATGATTTTAAGATGATCTCGATAAATGGGGAAGTTATTCATACTTTGCATCACTTTTTGTCTAATTTTTACAACCAAATTTATTTTTCTTGAAAAACTGTTAGCAGATTCAATAAATTTAACTCAGTATACAGGGTGAGTCTATAAAGATATATATCTTGTACAGTCAACAGATACACATTTGACTAACCAGCAGTTATTTTGGATTCCACCACGAGAATCGGCTGTTATTGGTGAAAAATTAGCAAACTTTATTCTTCATCTAGTTGGCTAAAAATTGGTATACTTATGTCTAGTTAAAAAATAAATAACTTTTTCCAATAAAATTCCTCGAAATTCGGCCATTTGTTACGTTAAATGTCAAATTTGACAGATACCCGAAGGCAACAGAATAAATTTCCTTAAGTCATTTTTAATCCAAATCAAAGAAGAGACTATCACCAAAGTCAAATTGCATTAAAGTCAATAAATAAATAAAAATTCCAGATGATGAACTTTATCTGTAACACTGTATATTTCCCAATTATTAATTACAATTTTTGAAAAAGGGTTTCTTTCTAGTTTTTATTCTTTTACTCCATTGTGGTTCGTTTTGATTAAGCAACTCGTTAATACGGAGAATTAACTAAATAAAGGCGGTAAAAATGTACAAGCCTAAAAAGACCGTCGTTTTTGTTCTTTTTCTTTGTTATTCTGAAAGAAGAGCTCTTTTCTTCGTTGTTGGGCTTTTTTAGTTGCCGTATAACAAAGAAAACAAACTTGCATGTTTTTCACGCGAGTTTTTTTATTATCTGCCGGAATTTTAAATGCATTTCTTAAAAACTACATACATTATTTTTTTCTAGGAATTTACTTTCAGAATATGCACACAGATTATGCAAAAAATATGGGTAATTTGTTCTGTTTTCTGATATTTATTTTTATTAAAATCTAAAGATGCTACACACAGATTTGTCCTAGACCCCTTGGTTTCTGAAATACAAGGCGAATTTGAAAACGTTGCATTTTTAGACTTGATTTTTTTTATTTAAATATGACTTAAACTTATGTTTTTTTTAATGGGATATCCTGTATATTATTTTTTTAAAATTTTATTTGCCTTGTCATGAGCGAATCGTTTAGAATAACTGCATATAGCTCGTTTTTAAAACTTGGAACTCACTCGTCTTTTTAAGTACTTGTTGCACGCCCCTGGCACGTACAATGGTTTCATTGTCGTAAAAATAAATTTAAGAACATTATTTGCTATATAAACCACGAATTTCAACAATGTAATAAATTTAGAGTTTTAAGCTCCCCCTCCACGGCCACTGGTATGATCAAATCCTGCACTTATATGCCCCACTTTGTAGGTAATTTTATAAGTAATAATTTTAATAACCAGTAATTTTTTAATGAAGCTGAAATCGGTATGAGTATCGGAGATTTCTATCAAAAACTAAAAAATTGTATCTTTAGATCGCGATCGGAGAGATGGGGACTTTTGGTATGTTAATCTGGACCACAATGGCTAAATAGCCAAAAAAATTCAGCTTTAGGGTATTTTGTTCCACTAGCACCATGTAATTGAAATAAGTGTCCAGCGGTGCGATTCTGTAAGCTGTCCAAAGTAATCAGCGACAATTTTGGCGATTTTTAATAGTTAGTGTGTCGTGGACTTTGTAAATGTGTAATTTTAAATATGACTTTGTTTGTATAAACTTTATTACAATAGTGATTAGTTGTTCAGCTTTCAAGTGTAAAAGCCGCAGCGATAAGAAAAAGCCAGGAGTCCACTCTAACTTTTTAGCATTTTCTTAGTTTTCTTATTGAATTCAATAATATTTTTCGGATATTATATGTACTGTTATGTGCTATACGTCGATACTAGTTTTGTACCTTTTGTTGACATTTTAATACGTTTTTTCCGTAATTAATTAGTATGATACCATCGCATACACCACAGGCGTAGTCAAAACATTTATTAAAAATATAAATATCTCTTTAAGCAGCTAAGTTAAGAAAAATATGTGGCACGGCTCTGTTTGGTGGTATGGTAACAATTTGGTCTGGGGTGTTATTAGTCCTTGTATTCTTTAGTCATTGTTTTACTCACTATAGCAACACCCTTTAACATCTTCCTTACCGAGTATTGATATTTCTAGTCTTATGATATTTTCCAAATAAATTTCGAGACATTCTTTGTTTGGTTGAGATGAAAATATCAGTCGTTTGTAAAATCGAGGAAAATCATATTATAAACCATAAAAATAGTCACTAGCAAGAGATTTCATGTTATGAGGTTACAGAATTGCACCTGTAGAGCCAAAACTAATTCCAAAGTCAAATTTGACCAAAATCAATAAACAAAAAATACTATATGATATAAATGTGTTATAAATATGTTATACATCACATTTTGGTATTTAATTTTGCGTGATTGAATATACACAGAATATTTTTGTTGAAGACTCTGTATAAAGTCTGGTGTCTTTGTATAAAGCCTCGACAACGCCATAATTTTTAAATTTCATTATAAAAAGCATTTTACTATAAATAGGAAAGTCATGTTTGTGTAACAATTAATGTAGTGTCTTGCGAAAGAAAATGTAAAGTGTTAAACTAAAAAAGATGTGTTATGAGGAAATAACATAAATTTAAAAATAATAATTACAGGAATAAAATTATATCCATTATAATAAGTTCTTAAGTTTCCGAAAATATTTAAAAAAAATAAAGACTAAAATGTTTATAGAGTAGAAAGACTACTAAAATTTAAAGGTTTTCTAAGAAAATAGAAAAATCTAGCTCTTTCCCATGCCGTAGTAATAAAAGTATTTATAAATCATTATTTACATTCTATTAAAAAATATTTAATAAAAAAATAAAAAATTTCATATTTTACTTAAAAACAATTTTTATTTAGAGTAATACCTTATCATAGATAAAAGAAACAAGTTTAGATTGGAAAGTGCCCCTAAGGACAAAATTCTTGCAACAGTCGCTTCTCCAAAGCTATTGATAATTTCGGAGCGGTTCGACCTTTTCCGGAATTATGACGCCAAATATTATCTATTCAAATTTATTATTTTCTTTTAAATTTTTAAATAAAATACAGTGCGTTGCATATTATAAGAAATTTAATTTTGTATAAGGACATGTATGAAATACTTATTAAACATTGGAAACCGAGGTTATGCCACGATCCACGATGTTTTTTTTTGCAGTTCATAATTTGCACAGCTTTTTAAGTTTTTAATGCCACTTTTTCACAATTATCACGGGTTTGAGTAAATAAAATTTAAATTAAACTCACAATATAGCAATAATTAGTTTAAAAATGGACGCTTTAAACGCTTTTCGGTATTTTTCAATGAGGGCGGTTTAAATTTTGAAATTTTTAATAATTTTTGAAGACTTTGACAAGAGAAAATTATTTCTGTTCTTGTTTGGCGGTTGCTCTTAATAACCGCTATGGCAGCGCCCTCAACGTATGCGCTCCAAAACAATTATAAGCCGAGTATTCCAATCTAAACTTTTTTTCCTTTATTTATGTGCCTTATGAAGAAGTAAAATATGAAAAATCTTTCTCCTAGGAGTCTAAACTAAAAAAATACTATTAAAAATATTTAAATAAATAAAATTCTAATATGCCTAACGAAGTGTTGGTTTTGTCTTTGGTTTGTGTTCTGTTGTAGTGTTAAAATATTATTACACTTAAATATATACCATTAGACAATAAATTCAAATGGAGAATATTAGGACATTGAACTTGTTAAATGTCAATATTAAACTAGAAATATTATGAAAAATTAGGGATGAATATTCGATCTGAAATATTAATAAGTTGAATTTTTAATTAAAATGTAGGCGCAAGTATAAAAGAAAGATAAAATTAAAAACTTACTCGAAAAATTCCTGGTGGCCAACATTGTGGTTAGAATAGCACCCTGAAATTCAACAGTAGGTTTGACGTTTCAATGTAGTACACGAAGAAAGGCTAAAGTCGATGTTCCAAAAACTAAAACTTACCTTAAGTTTACGCCTAGCATTGAATTTCTTGAGGCAGTCCACAGTTTCTTGTCTGTGAACCACAGAAGCAACACGTTCTCTTTGCTGAAAAAATAAAACGGTTTTAGTAAAAAAGTGTGAACTGACAACTTGCCTGAATTTAAAATGATACTATATGATTTTCAAGATAATTTTAATATAAATATGTCTTGGCGCACATGTCTTGGCGACAGCCCAAGAAAAACTTAGAGAATTATTTATTTTATAGCTTTAGCAACTTATTTGTCCGAGTAAAAATAAATACAAAATTATAATGAAAGAAGCGATAGCTTCTAAAAGAAAAATAAAAAGAGGCTTTTTTAATACAATCTAATAAGAATAAATGTATTGCTCATGCATCTGTAGATGTTAGTAAAGTATGGCCATCGCTTCTTTAATTTTAAAGAACATAAATAAACATAACATACGTAAAATTTAAAAATAATCATACAGAAAGTTTGGGCTTTTTGGTTTTACCTTATTAAGTAATTGTTATCAGGTAGTAATTGTTAATTTTGAAGTTTAACTTAATATAATGTCATTTTAACAGAACGTCAACAATTTCTTGTAGACGTATCTGTTTTAAAAAGTAAAGTGTTCTCGAATAGTTCAATTTAAATATTTTAAATTGTTTTTTTCTTGATTCTTTATATTTTTTTTGCTTCCGACGACAAACAAATCTTAATTTTGAAGTTTAACTTGATATACTGTTTAAAAAAAACGAAAGTGTTCTCGAATAGTTGCGTTTAAATTTTTAAATAGTTTTTTTTCTTTATTCTTTGTATTTTTTTTTGCTCCCGACGGCGGAAAGAGATAAACTTTCTGAAACGTTAAGCATTTTTTTGTTCTTTAGGCAAACTTGTTTATCTGTAAACCTAACTGCTGACAAGTACAGCGTTTTCAGATGGAGCGGACCGTCCACGCGGATGTTTTTTCAATATAGCTCATCCGGACGGAGCTTACGCGACCCATGTGAAATTGTTCATATAAGCTCATGGTACTTGCTCGAAGTCGCGGACGAAAAATAACTATTTTATTTTGTAGATTTTCTTGCAGTGGAGAAATACCCATATAGGATTTTTTTGGAGAAAAATAAATACCTTATTATGTCTTTACCACAGAACAGAATCTGTTGTGTGTCTTTACTCTGTGTTATAAACAACAATTACTGCTGATTAAAGTAAGTCTGGATCGAGTATGTAAAAATCAGTTATGTTTATCACTATTTGCTTAATTGTTCTAACTTTTAACACTTTTAACAAAAAAAACACGATATTTGAAGTATAGGTATCAACAGGGGCGGATACAGGAATTTATTTTAGAGGAGGCCCAAATAAAAAAGTAGTGTAGAATATGTCTTTTTAAGAGCACCATTTTAACCCAAAAGCCTAATATCTAACCCAATTTATAGATTTTAGGGGGGCCTTGGCCTCATGGGCTCTCCCTTTGTATCCGCTACTGAGTATCAATATATTTACTTATACAAGGTTATTCATCACACACGACACAGAGTATTGTAGCTAAATGATTAAATTTTTACAAATTTTAAGTTTTGGGTTCGTTGAAGGACTATTAGAGCTACAATTTAAAATTATGTTTAGAAGATACACAGTGTCCCAAATAAATAAAAAATATTATAGTTGTATTTTTTTAAATGGGACGCCCTGTATATTATTTTATTTTTAGATTCTATGATTGGAATAAAGGTAAATTTGATTAAGGTTTATCGCACTTAAATCTCGCTTAATTTTTTGAAATTGTAGTAAAAATTTTAAGGCTTCATTTCTCAAAGGGAATGAAATTTTTTAATGCTAAATATACACTGAAGTTTATTTATTGATCAGATATTGTGTTGCAATATTAAAAATAATACTACCTTAAACAGAGTGTCTAAAAATTATTATTAAAAAATCACTAGCTTTAAACGGCAATAACTTGTTTAATTTCAATGGAACACCCTGTATATTCTACGAGAATCAGATGCACAATTTAATTGTATACCAAATTGTATTATACCATTTTTTACCTATCTCTTCAAGTTTAGACAATGCATTTTCTTATAATTAAAACCTCATTTATCCCATGGAATACATTTTAGATTTTTTAATACATTTTAGATTTTTTTAAAGCAACAAATATACAAAACGTACAGGTGGTAAAACAATAATATTGCAAGCCCATTTCTTTACAAAAAGAAAACTACTTAAATTTTTGTAGAAGAGTATACCATTTAAATATACCACCATTATTTCTACCCAAAAATTAGTTAATTACATACTTAATTGTTTCAGTTAATAAATTATTCTAAATAAATGTGGATTTGAATCATAAATCGATATAATAATAAGCTATGAAAATGAACGTTATATTGTATAAGCATTCGTCAAAAAATGAAATAAAATTTATAAGGTGTTACTTTTTACCACACTGTCTATTACACATACAAAATTCAGTTTTTTAGTATTTGGAGCAATTTTTATTAATCAACGCAAACAGTCAAATAATGTAGTTAGAATACTGGGATCATATTAATTGGTCCTCTTTAACAAATATTTAAACATTTTTTTTATATTTTTTAATGAAATAAGCGAATTATATCGACAATATTAGTATCTGGTATTCCTCGAAAATTTGATACATCTTTAAAAATAATGTAAAATGTCAATATTCCATAGGTATATTAATAAATCAGATCTAAATTATAAGAAAATACATTTTCTACGAAAACTTGAAGAGATAGGTAAAAAATGCCATAATACAATTTGGTAGACAATTAAATTGTACATCTGATTCTATGTAAATTAAATAAGTTATTGCCGTTTAAAGCTAGTAATTATTTAAAATAAATTTTTAGACACTGTATATAAGATACTACACTTTTTAATATTGCAACTCAAAATTATATTCCGTGAAATTATACAAATACTCCGTGTCCGTGTATGTGGTGAATAACTAATAATTAGCAAATAACTTTATACCCCTTTATTAAAAAAAAGTTTTCAAATGATATGTATCACAATAATTTTGTCACACTTAATCCTTTATATACAGGGGTCCCACTTAAGATGGATACAAGCCAAAATACTGTCCTAAGGATAGTTTACTCTTGACTCGAAAAATATCAAACCCCATTAGAACGTACGTCTATGAGGTATCGCATTTCTTACCCTGGGCTAAATGTACGTCTTATAGCCATAAAGCCTCCTGCCAAAAATGAAAAAGATCGCTCAACAAACAATCAAGATATTGGCTTGTATCCATCTTAACTGGGACACCCTGTAGATAGCTTAATATAAACCATTTGAAATAATTTACAGAATTTATATATGTACAAAATATGTTAATATAGAAAATCACAGTAGTATGAAAGACAAAGATAAATAATGTCGGAATATTCTAAGCTTCTGTCGAGTGGAATTTATCCGAATAAAGTGGCTAGAGTAGTAAAATATACTAACGCAGATCCAGGGATGCTTGAGGGCGTCGGCAGCAGTAATCCGTTTGCCAGGATTGACAGTCAGCATCTGATTGATGAGATTCTTGGCTTCCGGCGTGACTGTGTCCCATTCCGGACTGGGATACTAAAAATTCCAGAACGTATTAGTTGCATAATTGACAATATCAAACTTAATAAAAAACTGACAGATATTTTTGATTGTCGGTAATATAGTAGTAGTTAGAAATATTAATATAAAACTGGATAAATGTACTTATATTTGATATCAATTAAACTTTTAGTTACGTAATCGAGGGTGCGATTTTTAAATTCATTGTTGCCAACCATGGACATATATCGGCGCCGGGCTGACGACTAACTCATAACACTTATTTATTTCGTGACATTATCATTCGTCTCGACACTTTAGTTTTGTATTACGAGTTTTTGGTTTAAATAAATAGTGTAATACTTTAAGCTTAAAAATGTTTATTAGCATACCTTGCACTCGAATATTGTTTTTTTTATAACCTCTTTTAGTGCGAAGTGTACAGGGTGGTCGAAATTGTTCTGTTTTAACAGAGAAAATCTATTTCCTCTAGATATAGCAAAATCGACATAGATGTCATGGGATCGATTTCTGAGAAACGTTTAATGGCCGCCTGTTGATATTTTCACTGCCAATAGAGATACGGGGTCTTTTTGAATTTTTTACCATTTTGAAAATTACCCATAACTTTTTTATTTTGCGGAATAATAATACTCTGTAAAAACGTTATTAAAGCACTTTTTTAGGCACAATCCAGTGGCGTAGTCAGTTTTTTTCTATGCTTGCTCTTTTTGTCAGAAATAATAAAAAATATAATTTTTTAAATGGAAATCATAGTTGGCCATGAACTTAAAAAAATGCCGGTGTTTTACCCTTTCCAATGATCTAAAGTTATGGACATCTATTTCTAAGAATGAGAGAAATATTAGGTTTTTGATCTTTGTATCGAAGCGGGCCTTGATTTTGTGTCGACCTATTTGCCTAATTATTTTTTATCACAAGTTAATCTTCTATATTATTATTTATCTGCATAACTAAAGAATTTTGAAAAGGTAAATTAACATTCTATATTAGTATTAGTAATTACAATTGAAATCGATACAATAAACAAAGAATAAAACTAAAAAAAAGTATTTTTTGATATAGTTTTCTAAAAAAAAATCATCAAAGATGTTCAAACTGAGCACCCCCTTGTTGAATACACAATAAACATCTTTTGCGCACAGAGTTACAACAATTTATTAGGCCAACTGCTGTAATAAGTCCAAAAGCTTTGCCTAGTAGCCTTCTGTAATTCTTCTCTCGTCCCAATGGTTCTTCCCTTATATATAAGGCCTTTTAATTTACCCCATAAAAAAAGTCGAAATGAGTTACATCACAGGACCTACCTAGCAGGCCAAGATGGGATCCCTTGTTCCAATCCAATTCTCTCTAAATTCTCCATTTAATAGTGCAGTTGTAACCCTGGCTTTTCATCATTGTAAATGGTAATACTAATATAGAATGTTGATTTACCTTTTCAAAAGTCTTTAATTATGCAGATAAATAATGATATAGAATATTAAATTGTGATAAAAAATAATTAGGCAACTATAGGTCAACACAAAATCAAGGCCCGCTTCGATACAAAGATAAACATAATTTTATATCGTTGGAAAGGGTTAAAAGCCAGAATTTTTTTAAGTTCATAGCCAACTATAATTTCCATTTAAAAAATTATATTTTTTATTATTTCTGACTAAAAAAGCAAGTATAGAAAAAAACTGACTACGCCACTGGATTGTGCTTAAAAAAGTGCCTAAGAACGTTTTTACAGAATTTTATTATTCCGGGAAATACAAAAGTTATGGGCAATTTTCCAAATGGTAAAAAAATTCAAAAAGATTCCGTATCTCGGTTGGCAGTGAAAATATGAACAGGCGGTTTAGACCATTAAACGTTTCTCAGAAATGGAGCCCATGACATCTATGTAGGTTTTGTTCTATCTAGTCAGGAAATAGGGTTTCTCTGTTAAAACAGACCAATTTCGACCACCCTGTACAAGATAGCTTAATAATCGTAAAAAACTCATCGCAACTTAGATGAATATTTGCATATTTTGAACGGGAAAGCGGTAGTAATGGCCCTTTGTGTTCCTTAAGTGCTGTTAAGAAGGTGAGTTTTGTTGATGTAAATAATAACTGTTTATATATTTAAAATTAATTTAAAAATATTTAAAAGTGAACAACGCTGTGCGGGTAAAGCTTAATCACGTGACTAAAAGTTTATTTGGTATGAACTGTATTTACTTTTATAGCGTACATTTTTAATTAAATTTTAAATTTAATTAAAAATATTATTATAATATTTTTCCAAGTGCCTTTTGAATGAAATTTTGAGGGTAAAAGTTACTATAAGTGGTAAAGGTTACTATAATGTTTCCGATATTCACCATTGACGCGCATCTGTGTTATCACTGGAATATTTTTCTAAAAAAAAACTGCGTGCGCCACTGATTTTTTTCTATTGTTAACAAAATTATGTAGACCATTTAATGTCGATTAAAAGTTGTCTCTTGATATTTTGTAGATTTCGGACTCCTTGTTAAATGCAATTTTATTAATTAAGGCAAATTAATCCGTCGAATAGTAGCCTTTAAGATTTTGTCTTTAACTTGTCAAATTGATAAATAAGAACTCATTTCAATGGTGAAAATCAAAGGCTTATGTTACTTTTCTATGAAACTAGAGGTGGTACACACAGATTTGTCCTAGCTCGTAGTATTTTCGTAGAAAACGGTGACGTAACTAGTTTTTTTCTAGGAACTGTCATTTCCGAAATATGACTCAAAATTATTTGTTTTTAAGTAAGATACCCTGTATATTATTTTTTTAATTTTATTTGGATTGTCATGAGCTTTTTAGAAATATAATATATTCTATACTTATTTTTATAAACAAAATAAAAATGTATTTTTTAACATAAATGGATAAACCTACTTGAAAAGTCCATCGTTTTATCTTTTAGATAATACGCTGTAATTATTGACATTTTAATGCATTTCTGCAATAATTCCACACACAGAAACTAGCGTGGAATAGCCAATAACCAAAATTTGATGTCGAATAAATTATTCGATTTTCCGTTCTAAACCTGCCGCCTATATTAAAAAGCAAAATAATACATTGTTTTGCTTTGTTTATGAAAATAAGTATAAAATATGTTATATTTTTAAAAAATCATAACAAAGCATATAAAGTAAAATATAATATACAGGGTATGCTATTTAAAAATATATATTAGTTTGGATTTTGGATCATATTTCAAGAATAACAGCAAAAATCTAGTTAGCCACTGAATTCTACCTGAAAAAGTCTATGATTCTCAATTTGCACCTTTTCGATAATGCAACAATTATTATTAGCGTCGAAAAATGCAACATTTTCAACTGTATTTCAGGAACTAAGAGGACTAGGATAAATCTGTGTATAGTATCTTTAGTTTCATAAAAAGCAGCACAGTGATGTGAAAACCGCATCTTTGTATCTCTACCTATAAACCAGATACCCTGCAAAACACACGAAAATGGAGCACCTTATACAGTGTCATAATATCACAACCATTTATCACTTATTCAACAGAATATACTCACATCATAAGCTCCTGCTTTGATCTGCGCATATAGCCTGTGCTGGTCTTCGTCCCAAAACGGCGGGTACCCGACGAGCAGAATATAAAGTATCACTCCGCAGGCCCAAATGTCCACCGGCTTACCATAGGGTTCCTTCTTCAGCACCTCCGGCGACAGGTAGCCTGGCGTCCCTGCAAATCCGAACCACGCTTGCTGCTCCCCCTGCACCTCGATGGCTAAACCGAAGTCGGCCAACTTGACGGCCGCGCCTTTGGCCTTACTGGCAAGAAGAAGATTTTCAGGCTAAAACATTTAAAATATGTTATGTAATTAGTGTTGGACGATATGGTTCTTTATAAGGGATGATAAATTTTAATATCGTCACAGATGTGATAGTTTATTGATATTTTGTCAAAACGATTACTTTTTAAAAAATGTCTACACCTCTATGGCTGATTCATCTCTTCAAGAATGTCATATTCTTCTCTTTAAAAACGTCAACGGTTTTTTGTAAACGTATCTGTTTTAAAAAGTCGGACTCGCGCACGAAGGGTTCCGTACCATTCATTATCTATACAACATTAGACACTATATTATTATAAACTTTTTTTCTGATTTAGCTGAAATTTTGATGATTGATTTTGATTTTGAAAACGATTAAAAAATGTCGCCTTGACTAGGATTCGAACCCGCGTTATAGACGGAGAGCTGGCCACATAAAAACATTATCATCGTTACATGGCTAATTTTCCTTCATGGCTATCCTTTTGTGTAGCCATTGTGAAATAGTCATGTCTGCCAGCGAGATCCCGGGGCTTAAAGCGGGGGCGGCTAATCGAAAGTGTGAAATTTTTACACTAAAAATATTATAAGGTACACGAGTTATAATTAACAAATAGCTTTTATTTACTAATAAGAAACGTGTAAAATTGTTGACAGACGTTTTTCTCGTTGCTAAAATGCCAGCAGACAACGCGAAAGAGGCATGGAATTTTGACAAAAAAAAATCATCGCATACATGCATGTCGATTGGTGGTATGTCATGTTTATTGTTTATTTATTTAAAAAGCTGTATGCAAAAGGGCAGACAAAAAAATCGTGGCTCAATCAGCGGTACACAGTTATCAAAAGCGCGATATTACTCTACAGGGTGAATCTTGAATAAGAGCAAATATTTTCAGAGCTGGTAGATCTCAATAAAAGAAACATATTTTCTTTTTACCGTCTTCCAAATAAGCCCAAAGTAACCGAGTTATTCAAGTTTGAAAATTTAAAAAGAAATTGATTTATTTTTAGCCACCTGTTTTTTTTTCTGTATTTGCATCCATTCTTTTAGTGTCTATGGTTAGACCAATGCCCTCTATAAAAGATCAGCCTACGGGCGGACTTTTGTTTACTTCATCAGCTGTACATACTTAGATATTGGGTTAGATTCTGTATTCATATTTTGTCGGTTGATTTTTGGTATTACTTTTATTACTACTAATTATTTTGGTGTTTAAGTGACATAAAGTACTACCAGATATATGGTTACTATGATCATAACTGTCACTCTGTTTCTCATAAAAAAACACGAAATATTACACGTTTTGTTAAGTGCTTTAACCTAAAAGTGCCCATAATTTTTTTATTTATCGTTATTTTTGTGTGTGTTTTTTAAGACTCTAACAATTCATCAATAAAGCTTAAGTGGAGTGTGTTTTTGGTGCTATGCCTCATGTTTGTTGTGTTCCTGGTGGAAAGGATAGTTATACTAGACAGCTTAAAGTATCTGGAAGAGCAGGAAAAGTGGGTACGAGTTATAAATCAAGACAATTCTATTGAAAATATCTTTAATAAATTTAAAAATAATATTCTCCCAGGATGGTATTAAAGAAAACTGGACAATTATGTTTATTTTATTCATATTGTGGAATCTCTCCAAGTGTTGTTGGTTCAGCTTCGATAGATTCAAATACGTAAGTAGGTATTATGATCTAGGGAAAAATAAAGAATATGTGTATTAAAGATCATGAAAAAGATTATTATTTTGAGTTCAAAATTAAAAAAGATTTTTGTAAAGACAAGAATGATAAAGTTTAAAAGAAGAATGTGTTTTTGTTTGATAATATAATGTAAGACAATTCTATTGAAAATATCTTTAATACATTTAAAAATACTATTCTCCCAGAATGGTATTAAAGAAACCTGGACAATTATGTTTATTTTATTCATATTGTGGAATCTCCACTCCAAGTGTTGTTCGTTCAGCTTCGATAGATTCAAACACGTAAGATAAACACGTAAGTAGGTATTATGATCTAGGGAAAAATAAAGAATATGTGTATTAAAGATCATGAAAAAGATTATTATTTTGAGTTCAAAATTAAAAAAGATTTTTGTAAAGACAAGAATGATAAAGTTTAAAAGAAGAATGTGTTTTTGTTTGATAATATAATATATGTAAAGCATAACATATATTTGTTCAGTAATTTTTACTGAATAATGTTGATTATTTATAATACCAAATTAATATCTAATATTTAAGTGATGGCTGAATACAATATGAATAAAATAACAATAAAATTGGTATATTTGCAATACAAAATTAAGTTTTAAGAATAAAGGTGTTACTAAAAATACTAAGAAATTCATATTTCTTTGTTTTAATTGGTCGAATGTTATTTACATTTTATGTAAGAATTATACCGTATCATCGAAAAAAATCTAGCGTCTAGTTGGCTTGGAAATGAACATCGATGACATTCCCTAAATAATTGTACTAGAATCTTGGCATAATTAACTAGAATCTTGGAAAATTTGATATTCTCGAACCTTGTTTCTAAATATTCTAAATTTTTTGATTTTCTTGGGATTTAGGTTCGGGAAAAACGCTGATTAAGTTTTCATTTGGTTTTTCATTATTTTTATTTGGTTTAAAAAAAAGTTTCGGCTAACATTATAGCCTTCATCAGTGTTGTGTCATATGAGAAAAAATAGTGTCGAATATAATCCAAAAAATTACATATAATATATTCACACCACATAATGTTTACTGCGTACTCCATAGTCAATGTAGATAGTTTTACTGTTAAGAATAATAATTCTAAAAAATATGTGGTCATCTTTTGATAAGTTTATATTAGTTTATTAATTGCAGTAAACATTATGTGGTGTGAATATTTTATATGTAATTTTTTGGATTATATTCGACACTATTTTTTTCATATGACACTACACTGATGAAGGCTATAGTTAGCCAAAACGTTTTTTTTAAACCAAATAAAAATAATGAAAACCCAAATGAAAACTTAAATCAGACCTAAAAATTACAAGAAAATCAAAAATTTTAGAATAATTTTACATATAAAATGCCAGCGATCTTCATTTCATAGCCATCGCTGACGCCTTTTTTTAGATGATATTGTATTATTTGTAAATATAATTTTTCGAACATTGATACTTGCAAAATATACATATAAATTTTGTGAATGCAAATAATAATACATCACTATTAGTAGATATTGAATGTTTTTTTGTTAAATTAGATCGATTTTCAAACCCCAAAATTTAAAATATATTTACATTTTACCCAGTATCTTATGTAATACATTATTTGTATATTTATAAAACATTTGCTGCATTTATATGGTTCATAGTTTATTTGCCAAAGTATTTATTACTATAAATAGGTATATATGCTGTAGTTATTAACTGTATATTATGTATATTTCATGTAAATTACATCATTTTTAAAATACAAACCAAAAATCTGAGGAATAATTATGTTTTCCATGTATTCTACAACATATTTATTAATCCGTAGTATCTAGCGTGACGTCATAAATCTCGCCCCAAGGCTGTTCTATTAGAGACGGCATTGGTTAGACTAAAGCTGTAAGCCTGGTAGGTTAAGAAATAATTATATCGTAAAATTGCGGTAAACAGGCAGTTCTAAAAAGTTTTCTAAAATATACAGGAAAATTTAAACAAGAATGCACGATTTTCTACATCTTTTTTTGCGAAAAAAACTCATAGACGTATTCCTGGGGCCGAAATATATCACCCTTAAAAGTATTTGCACTTATTTAAGACTCACACTGTATAAGCGTTTTCAGGAAACGCTCGCCGCGTTATTAATTGAAACGTAATGCATGTAGGTCTACAAAAACTTTACGGTGCAGATATCGATTTAGAGGAAGACTCGTTTGCGAGAGCGAGGATCTGCAGTACGATCAGTCAGATACAAATAGTGAGACAGAGTAGTAAATATATGATATCTGTTATGGAAATAATAAAAAAATATATTTATAATATAATCGTATACATGATTTATCTACATATACTTAAATGGATGAGGCGGGAAGCGTTCCCTGAAAGCGCTAGAGTAATATCGCGCTTTTGATAAATAACTGCAGCTGATTTAGCCATGATCTTTTTGTTTGCCCTTTTCCATACGGCTTTTACAATAAATAACTATGATATTCCACCAATCGGCATGCATGTATGCCATAATGTTTTTCATTCTTCAAATTTAATTTTTTAATAATTTTTAAAATTCCATACCTCTTTCGCGTTGTCTGTCGGCATTTTAGCGACTAGAAAAATGTAGAAATAAATTCTTAATAATAAATAAAAGTTATTTTCGCAATTACAACTCGTAACATTTTTAGTGTCAAAATTTCACACTTTCGTTTGGCCGCCCCCGTTTTAAGCCCCGGGATCGCGCTGGCTGACATGACTATTTAATAATGGCTACACAAAAGGATACTTGACACAAATAATTACCCATGTAACGATGATAAGGATTTTTATGTAGCCAGCTCTTAGACTATTACTACGGCTCCAACGTCGTAAGTCCTAACGCTTTAACTACGCGGCCACCGAGGACTTGAAAGATTCTATGTAAAATTCTTACTTAAAAGATAATGTTTAGTAAAAGTACTTTTTTATTTATAAACATTTATTTAATTCTGTTTTTAGTATTTGTTCTTATAGCGGCAACATAGATACATTATCTGTAAAAATGTCAACTGTCTAGCTATAACGGTTCATAAGATAGACCTTTGTGACTGACGGACGGACGGGTAGCGAAGTCTTAGTAACAGGGTTCCCGTTTTTACCCTTTGAGTTAGGTTAGGTTTGGTTTTTTCTTTGTTCTTTGTGTTTTTTCCTCTTGCTTCAGACGATGGGATGGATATACTTCCCGAAATGTTAAGCATTTATTTTGTCCGTTAGGCAAATTTGTTTATTAGTAAATCACTGTTGACAATTTAGTCTCCGTTGGATTAATGCAGTAGTGTTTACAAAAAATAACTATTTTATTTTGTATATTTTCTTGCAGTGGCGAAATACCCATAGTACTTTTTTGAAAATTACTTTTAATACAGAGTGTTTCAAAACAAATTGAATGCGAAAATTTTAAAGAGCGATTTCTTCTTAAAAGAAATAAGGACAAATGGTTATATAGACATTGAGACAACTCTCAACCAGATAAGGTATATTGCAATACAGGGTGTCCCATTTTGGTTTAAATTATACGGTATATCCGTTATTAGTGAAGAGTTGCTGCGGTTTACACAAACCAGTACTACTTTTTTGACAAATGGAAGTTTCCGTAAACAAAATTTTCAAAACCCTCTTCGTTTCTGGGCTATAGAGTCCTTTTGAAAATTTTGCAATTTGGTACACCTCCCATATCTCAGTTATTCTCAAAGGAATCAAGAAGGTAAAAACTCATTCTTGTAGAACATTTTCGTAGAATACAGTGATGTAGTCTATTTTTCTAGGAAAAAAATATTTTTAAATGAACTACCGTTATGTTTTCTCAAATAGAACACCCTGTATATTTATAAATCATATGATGAAAAATATATAACACTATATATTTGTTTCAAGCAATGTGTAGCTAAATTATTTGACTTTTTAGAAATATCCTTCTAAATTAAAAATGGATGTTGCCATCTATCAATTATTATACGAGGGAAAACAAAATTTTGATATTTTGGTGAAAGTTCAAAACACCCTGTGGAGTATGTTAACAAAGCAAGGCATTTAAGAATCATTTTATCATCTAGGTGTCTCTTTTCTCAATAATTTGTTTTTCGATTCATCTCAATAGCTTTTTTTGGTAATATTCGCTTTTGAAGAAGACACTAACATTTTTTCGTATTTTTTACATTAAAACCATGCATTTGGTCCTAGTCAACAGACCTATCTTATTCAAAAACGAATATCTCCAGTAAAAATAAAGCTGTTGAGAGGAATCAAAAACAAACTATCGGGAAAAAACGTAATGATAATAAATTTTAAATTCCTTGTATTGTTAACATATTCCACAGGCTGTTTCAAACTTTCACCAAAATATCGCCATTTTATTTTCCCTCGTATAACTGACAGACGGAAATTTTGAATTTTAACCATTATTAATTTAGAAAAAAAAGTCAAATAATTTAGCTACCAATTGCTAAAAAAATTATCAAAATCGGCCAGCTAGAAAAAAATATATTACAAACTTAAAAATACATGAAAATTTTAAGAGTGTATAACCAATTGAGTTTGATCAGAACAAAGAATAATATCTATCATGTATTATAATATGATTGCGGAAAATCTTACATATGGAAAAGAAAATACCACTACACAGATTAGATTTAAGCATTATACTAACAAAATAAAATGCGATATCTCAAAATCACGGATGGCACCAAATCAACTCCAAAACACCGTAGGATCGAAAACTAAGCGACCATGACGATCGATTTCTAAGCGACCATTTTTTTTGGGTCGTACAGTACTTTTCTGTTTGTAAGTTAAATAAGTCTTTTTCAATTTATCGTCTTAATTTTTTTAATGAACATGATTCTATGAGTAAAGTTGATAAACTTTAGTTTACAGAATAAAAAAATATATTTACCTTGAGATCTCTATGTACAACACCATTCTGATGACAATGATTTACAGATTCTAAAATTTGTTGTATACAGTGCGAAGCGTCAGCTTCTGAGTAAAATTCTCTGGCTACAATATCTTCAAACAATTCACCTCCAGTCACCCTATAAATAAAAAAAAACGATGTTTACAAATAATTTCGAACTTAATTATATTATACTTTGTATAACCTTCACCACCAGTCGTTGACCGTTCAGACAAACTATATGAATAACAATATTAAAATATATAAACAAAATAAAAGCGCGGTAACTTCTTAAACATATAAAACTTTGCATAGCTTACCGTAGATTTCAAGCATATCAGAATCTGTATTTTTACATATTTAATAAGTATACAGGGTGAGTTTCCTACGAAGTTCTCTATGGGTATCTCGGAAAGTATTGGAGATAGAGAATCGGTTAAATAGGGAAAGAATTGAAGTTTTGTGGGGTCATATATGCGCCTTTCGGATTTTTGAAAAAGTTCATGGCTTACTACATATTTCGAAAAAAAAAACAAATTTTGGCTTTTTTTAAAATTGTCCCTAATTCCATTATAATCTATTTTAGACAAAAAGTTTTCAGATAAAAGTTGTAGATAATCATATCCCTAATGAGTTTGTGGTCTCCGATTTTTTCTGAAGCCTGCCATTTTTGACATATGACACAAACATATATTTTTTTTAAATGGAAACCATAGTTGGCCATGACTTCATAAAAAGCGCAATTTTTTAAGCTTTTCAGCGATATAAGCTATAATATGTTTTTTTCAAAAAATTACTGAGTTATAGCCAATACTTATCTTTCTTGGCTAATTTCACTTAGCCATGGAAACAAGTTCAATTGTCGTTGCTTTCAGAAATGAGAAACTGTCACATCCAAACTTTGTAAATTAAAATAAACAAACATTGTAAATATGAATTTTTCAAATGAAGAAAAGCGTGTAGGATTGTTCAACTTTTCTTGGCAGTTTCGAGGATACGTTGACCGGTGAACGTTACTTACGTTTTTTAGAGAACAGTTTTCAAGACATGTTAGAAAAGTTAAATTTAGATACTCGCGCATTAATAGAGTGGTTCCAATATGACTTCATTATGACACCCGCAATAAAAGAAATATTAAAAATTATTTATATCATAATTATGTAGACTCAGGAATAGAAAGAGGTGGACCAGTTTCATGGGCCTCCTCAATCACCTGACCTATTCATTTTAATTTTTATGCGGTATGGTTACAACAAGGTTTACAAAAGAATTTATGAATTAAGAGAGGCACTTGAAAAGGTGGTACAGGAGAAGTTAAATTAAGTCGAATGGTCGTTCTGTGAGAATAGCTAGAAATTCAGTTTTAATAATTGTAAATATGCATTTTTCAAATGAAAAAAAGCGTGTAGGATTGTTCAACTTTTCTTGGCAGTTTCGAGGATACGTTGATCGGCATTTATGTACTCAAAACAATGGCGGATTTTCTAAAATAACTATGTAGTATGTAGTGATATTTTTTTAAGCTTTAGTTTGTGGGAATGTAAATTGTAAAGAGCCATTTAATAATATATTTTGTCTTTTTATAACGTTTATAACGTTAATAACTACAACTTTTGATTTTTAACTAGCGCCCTCGGTATTTTTTTACTTTATTCGATAGATAATGACATTCTGAATAGAATGACATATCATATGTCAACTTTTGACATTTTCGCTTAATAAAAAATTGTATTTTAAAATTCAATCTAGGCTGCCAAGGCTATGTTAAAAACATTTTCAATTTCATTTTCACAATTCTTCCACAAGGAGCCTTGGAAAAATAGATTCGATCATCTAATATTTTTAGTGTCTTGTCCTGGCCAGTTAGAAAATGTTCTAATCGTATTTTTAATCATATCTCAATTTTTTCAAATGAAACGAGGGTGGTGAACTCTTTAGCATATTTAGAAAAAACATTTTTTTACGAATAATTTGATACCACACACTTGGTATTTCAAGTCAAATTTTCGTTACAAACCGCTAGTTTTAATTTCAAATAAACCATATGCGAAAATGTCAAAAGTTGACATATGATATGTCATTCTATTCAGAGTGACATTTTCTATCGTATAAAGTAAAAAAAGACTGGGGGTGCCATTTAAAAATCAAAAGTTGTATTGAATACGTCAACCAATCCTAATTTATGTCATATACTAACATACCAAATCTCGTTTTTTAACTAAAAAAAATAAAAAAGTTATAGGGGTGAGCCACGTTTGAGACGCACCCGGTATACCTATCCTAAAAATCAATTACCTTAATACCGTATGATCGAATAAAAACGCCGTCCAGTTGGCTTAGAAATGACGATCGATGATATTTCCCATATAAATTTACATATTTTATCCTTTATTTTATTTCATAGCCATCGCTGACGCCGTTTTATTCGATAATACGGCACCTTTGTTCAAATAACACCATGCATGACAATGTTAATATGACATTAAATAATATTGATGTCACTAATTTAAAAAATGAGCGATTCGGAAAGTATTCCCTCTGACATTGAAGACGAGGCATTCAGAGCCATTTCTGGATTGCTTCCAGCAAGATCGAAACAGGAGTATGAATACACATATTCTAAGTATGAAAAATGGTGCACCGAAAAAAAGTACACAACTATGTAAATGAAAAGGTACTCAACATATTTTTCCAATTTAGTGCAAAATAAATGTTTTTTAAAATATTTTTTTCTCTTTGGTGGTCATCTAAACAAGGAGTGCATAAAAATGCATGAGTTAAGAAGCTCTTAACTCACTCAAAATGCGCGAGTTAAGAGCTTCTTAACTCACTGACGTAGATAAAAAATATTTATCACATTTTTATGTTTCAGTTAAATGTCATCGATGTTCAGGCAGCCATTCTAGATCAAGAAGTTAAAGACGGCTGGGCAATGACAATCGTTGATAATTTTAACGAGGTCAATCTCTAGACGTCATTAACCAAAAAATAACATAAAACTTGTCAAAAATTAACATTAATTAAAATGGATAGTTAGGATAGAACGTTTACAGCTCCAAAAATCTATTTCCAAAAAATATTTTTTTTCTCGAATTTTAAACTACACCATTTAAAAATCATTTGTGACTCAATATAAAAATAAATTACAGTCTTCTTAAGGCCAACCGGCAGTTATTAAGCCATTAAAAAATAAAAAAAAGTACGGGCCAAGCAAATGACAGCTAGTGCTTGACCTTGCCAAAATTATCATCGATTATCATTCCTCAGCCGTCTCTGACGCCATTTTTTCATCGTATGGTAGTTATAGAGCCAATCCCAAATATAGCGACATAAATAAAAATACGTAGAGCGTCACGAAATTCATAAAAGCGAGCTTATTGTGTTCTTAAAAAAATATCGACAACGTTTTTATCACTCTGAAATGTAAATTGAGGATAAATAAATGGTAATTTAAATATTATTCTTTGGAGCCCTCGGTTTTTTTCCTTAATGAATTTTAAACCATGCAGATACAGTGTTCTCATTTTAATAATAATAATAGTAATAAGTTGATGTTTTTTATATTTTATACAGGATCCGGCAATAGTGCGTCGGGCATCTGTAGCACCTAGAATAAAAAAACTAGAGAATTTTGTTTGCAAACCTAAAGTATATACGAGAATGTATTTCAAGAAAATATTTTAACTTCTGTAGGGTGGCGCAAAAAAGTGTCAGTGGATCGGGATAATTTTTTTAAAATGGAACACCACATAATGCATTTTTAGCTTCATTCCAGATCACTTTACATAATCCTAAGATATGAGTAAATATGTTTCGATAGTTTTAGAGATATTAATAAATAAATAAAAAATATTTTTTCAGCCTTTTTTATTTTATTAAAAATACAAGAAATGTCCTGAAATCAAAACTATATTAGGTATTTACTTTAGATGGTCTATATCTACTTTGCTATAAATATCGTAATTGTAAATTATACAGGGTGTTCAAAATTCTATGCCAAACTTTCTAAAATATAAAATAATGTTTCTTATTTTTTTTAAACGAAATACCCTGTATATTATTTTTTTCTTAGAAGGTGAGAAGAGTTAAAAAATGAATAATTTTTGTATTTAAAGTATTTCAAAATTTTTAATGGTGTCGCAGATACACGCAGTATTATCTTATATGGCTTTTTCAACGGTAAAATACGAGAGAAAAATTATTGGGTGGCTTTGATAAAAATTTACCATGGAAAATGCCATATAAAATATAAAACCGCGAGTATCTGCTAAACTGTTAAAAATTTTGAAATACTCTAAATACAAAAAATGTTCATTTTTTAATTCTCCATCTATTGAAATAATAAAAAAAGGAAGAAAAATTGTTTTATATTTTAGAAATTTTGGCGTAGAATTTTGAACATCCTATGTGATTTACTATTATCGTATTTATAGCAAAGTAAGTATAGACCATCTAAAGCAAATACCTAATATAGTTTTGATCTCAGGACATTTATTGTATTTTTAATATTTTTTTTAAGAAAGGCTGAAAAATATATTTTTTATATTTATTGCATACTTTTATTTATTGCATACATTTTTATTTATTATACAGCCGCCTTTGAGGCTGTTTTTTTCTATCGTGTTATTATTTTTAGAATTTTTTTTGATTAAATTTTGTCTTTTGAGTTATCAAAAAATATATTTAAACAATGTAATAAAGACATAATGCTGCATTTTTTTAAATTATTAAGTTCATTATAATCCAATTTATAATAATAATCATAATATAATGTAATCTTTATGATCATATTAGTTTTTAGTTTGATGGCAGATACGTATTAATTAATTTAAGAAATCATCTATTATAGATGATTTCTATAACAATGTTATTTTACTATTTAAAAATAAATTATACTAAAAACTATTTAAAAACCCTATCTTAAATCCAGATAATATAATATAATTTTAAAAAATAATTGGCAACGTAAACCTGGAAATAAATCTACACTGAGAGCTTAAGTAAATTATCAATTAATTTTTAATCATTTAGGCAAATGCATATCAACGGCTATAAAGATTAAAGTGAAGCATCAAATCCGTTTAAGTATGTTTACTGAGGAAGTCGATAAAGATTTTAACATTATGAAGTAGTTTCTAAATTTAACTTATCAATCGATACTGAGTATAGCGTTCGCTTAAATCGAGAAATGTAAAGGACCTTGCTATTCGTACATCACACATTTCACAATATATATCACTCTGATACACATATTCTTGCATCGAATTAGAATGGATGGTACTAAAGTAATAAACGAAAATTCTTACATTACAAGATTTTTAATAGTTTTTCGATAGTGCCAAGAAGGAGACAATATATCTGTAACACGATAGACATTATCGTATTATTTATTACTCTGTGGCGCATCCAAGATTTTAAATTAAATAATTTTTAGTACAAAACGTAATAATTAAAACATGTAGGTAAAATTTAATAAGTATCTTGACATAAAGTGACATAATGACATAAAAACAATGAATACATGGCGTCATAGATCATAATGCTCTGTAGTTTAACCATAATATAAATATAAATGTATATTATAGTTATGTTTACGTATTTGCTATCCTAAGAAGTATACTAGTCATAAAATAAGAAATACACTATTAAAATGTCTAAAATGTGTTACGGTTCTGTAAGTTTTGGTTTCTGACTTGCTGATGTAATAATAAAGTTTTTTATACCAGTGAAATCTCAGTATTAAATTATACGCTTAAAGTCTTAATATTTAGGTATTAGTTAAGTGAAAATGTAATGATATATTAATATAAATCATTATACTTCAAAATCATTGTAAAATGTGCCTTGTGCAACGGATATACAAAATCGCGATGTACTTCTTTTTCTTGGTATTTTGCGTCATTAGCCATATTATAATTTATAATCCTGGATTCCTTAAGGCCTTAACTATCTGGAGGGTTCAATCTCCAAGTTGCTAGACTTTGTGAAAATCATGGGACTGAAGAATGTAACCGAAGGATCAGAAGAGGACCACAATAGATCTTGAAGAATCTAATCTAATGTAATACTTAATTAGGTATTATAAATAAATATTTTAAATGTAAAAGAGGTTCTTTTCAGTAAGTTGTGCCTTCTAAGTAAATAAAGCATAAAATACATAGAGTTAAAATTATTATAGTTTTATGTCTGTTATACAGGGTGTTTCAAAAACATGTGCCATTTCTCGTGGGGAGATTCCTCTCGTAAAAATAAGATTTGTTTTTCATATAACATAGGTCAGATTCTGTTTTTTTTTTCTTTGTACCTGTAGGGGTTTAAAGTCTTATTGTGCACACACAATTTTACTAAAAAGAGGAAAAAAAGTCAGTCAAGCACATGTTTTCCAATGATATAAATATACCAGTGATAACCCGTCCCTGGTAAATATGTCGACACTTTTTGAGTTTTTGTCTCACAATTTCATTCGAATCGTTAAAAGGCACTAAGAAAAAATAATAAATCTAACAAAAATCAAAACTTTAACCCCCTAGCTACGAAAAAAGCAGAATCGAGCCTATGTTCATATGAAAAATAAACCTTATTTTTACGAGACGAATCTCCCCATGAGAATTTATAATTTAAATTTAAAACTTTGCTTCAGTTTATAATTTTTTAATTAAATTTAATAACAATTCATCTTAATTATTATTACATTACTTATTATTATTTTTAGCTATTCTATAATATACAATATCATTTTGTATATAAAAAAAACTTAAATAAAATGTTAAAACAAAACAAATTCTACCCTGGTAAAAAGGTATTAGGCGTTATAGCTGCCGACGTTCTCCAGGTTTTAAATGTAAACAATCTAAATTATTTCTAACAATAGCTATAAACTGTTAATTACTTGAAGAATCTGCAATATAACATAGACCCTACAGACCTCTTGCCACCGTTTCATTAGACATTAGTAGAGTTTTCTTTTCATGTAAATGGTTACTGGATTATAATAAAATGCAACAATACTATTTTATTGCATATTTATTCCAGAAAAGTTACGAGGCAATTTTCTTTCATCTCGTTTTATTAGCTAATAAAATTCATAAGTATATAAAACACTATAGCACCACTAAAAGTGCGACCTATAAAACTAAAGCTGTTTCCGCTTCAATTCAGGTATTGGCAAGGTAAAATATCTTTTTAATGACTTGTGTTTGTATCTTCTTTATTTTATGTTACCTAAAAATGTGTCTAAGAATACAATATCGCACAAAACTGTAACCATTTCGGTGTGCGAATAAATAAAACTGTTAAGGATAAACAGTTTAATGTGACACAGATGAAGTAGGACTCATAGGAGATTTTTTATTTATTGCTTTAGTAATTTGATTTTTGTTTTGAAATTTGAGTTTTTTTTAAAATGACAAAAAAAATTAGCCTGTTGCTATCGGGTATCGGGTAAATTGGCCATTTAAAGCAATAAATGTCTAAAAATAAGTCTGATTAAATATTAAAAAAACTATATATAAAAAGTTTCTTTTTTAATTTTTCACAAATAAATATCAGGATAAGAAAAAAGTCGTAATATTTATCACAGTAGCAGCCATAGAAGCAATAGAAGCAAAAATAACAGAGTAGTTTCTAAAAGAAAGTCATATACAGGGTGGTCCTAACTGTATTCCGGAAACTTTGGCAGCATATTCTGCAGATAAAAATATGTGAAAAAATTCGTATAAATGTATGTCTTAAAATGCTTAGTTTCAGAGATACAGGGTGTAGAAATTTCTGAAGTAACGTCAATATTTGAATGAAAATTAGTGTCTGGAAGTTTTTTGACATGAGAAATTTGATTTTGAGGTCAATATGACTCCTACTTGTAGAGGGCGCTACCTACATATCGTTTAACTGGTTTGAAAAGTAATAACTTTTCGTCTAAACCTACTTAGGCCTAACCTAACCTAACCTAACCTAACCGTACCTATATAAAACTACTGAGTAATAAAATATACATTTGCGACACGTAAAAAGGTATCTAAAATGTAAAAATAGCTACGAGTAATGGTTCTCGAGATATTTGGAATCAAAATTATCAATACCTGTCATCATTGACATATATTAAACATGTTGACTAAATAGTTTTATTAGACTAAAATCATACATTAGAAATGTTTTTGTGCCAAAAGTTCAGAAACTGTTTTATCATCATTTTTTTTGAAGAAAAATTTATGATTAATTCAAAAAACTAAAGTTCCCAAATTTATCATTTTAGTCAAATAACTATCTACTCAACATATGTTTATTTTTTATCAATAATGACATGTTCCCATTCTAAATATCTTGAGAGCGGTAGCTCATAGCGATTTTTATAAAGAGACAAATTTTACGTAAAAAAATACAAAAATGTATATTTTTTTACTCAGTAGTTTTATACAGATACGGACGAAAAGTTATTACTCTTCAAAACAGTTTAAGCACATGTAGGTGGCGGCCCCTACAAGTAGGAGTCATATTGACACCAAAATCGAATTTCTCATGTCAAAAAACTCCCACAAACCAATTTTCATCCAAATATTGATGTTACTTCATAAATTATTTGAAAAAAATTCAAATGAAAATGAAACTTCTACACCCTGTATCTCCGAAACTAAGCATTTTAGGACCTACATTTATACCAACTTTTTACTTATTTTTATCCCCAAAATATGCTGCCGAAGTTTCCGGAATACAGTTCGGACCACCCTGTATATCTAGTTAAATATTTTAAGTAAAATTCTCTTTAAAAAATCGGCTTGAGTAATGGAAACTATCAATAACTCTCCCATTTATAAAGGTGGTATCATTACTATACAAATTTTTCTCCTGTAATTACTAAACTTAAGTTTATATTTTCTTTAAAAATAACGCCCGCTGCAGTAGTAAGTTAGTTAAATATTTTTATATAATACTTTCTTCTTAATTTTATCGAACAAACAAATTTATAAGTAGGCAATGCGATATTTTGACAAATACGTAATTATTTAAATGCTTTTTATAACTAATATAAAATTGGAAATTTAATTTTACTGACAGCTTATATACACAAAATATTATTTAGTTTTTAGTCACTTAAGTAATCACGTTACAAAAGCTATAAAAATTATAGTGAAGCATCAAATTTGTTTCCTGAAAGTCGATGATAATTTTAAAACTATAAAGTAGTTTATAAATTTACATTATCAATCGATACTAAGTATAGCGTTAGCTTAAATCGAAAGATAAAAGATAAATTTAAATATTCGTATAACATATCATAATTTATCATTTTATGATAAACATTTTCTTGCAATTAAAATTTAATTTGATACGCTATTGCATGTTTTTAAATATGAAAGTCTTGTTCTTAGTTTTAATTTTTTTTAAGATAGTTTGTATATTTTTTTTAAAGCGTGAAATAATATAATATCGTTGAAACTTTCGGACTTCCATTGCCTTTATTTATTTTTGCTTACACAATGTTTTAACTAGAAGTAACTGACCGCTATCAAGTGTTCCCCACGTTATCAAGAAGTCCCCAGTTAAGTTGATAACGGTCAGTGATACTTCTGACCGAAACGTTGTGTAAGCAAAAATAAATAAAAACAATTGAAGTCCAAAATTCTTTTAGTTTCAATACTGAATCATTCTCTACCACATTCGATATAACATAGTATACACATGTTACCAGTATGCGATTAAAATACACAATTAAGTAAAGACAATTTTAAATGTATACTTACAAATCAAAAACTAAGTAATGGAAATTTTCCTCTTGTATACTATCGTGTAACCTCACTGAAAACAAAGAAAAATAAATATTAGTACATGAATATTTTTTATATGAATTCAACATGCAATAATTTAAAAAAAAATGTTACATGTGATATATTGCGTTAAAAGTGACACTAAATAGTATAAAGCATTACGATAAAATAATAATAATAAAAAATATATACATTTTTCACAACTTCTGTTAAATCTTATTTTTTAATTAATATTTGTTAAAAATAAGTGAATATATGGAATAATTACACAAAGTTTGATCTCGTAATTTCTACCTGCTTACAGCAGGAAATTCGGAGTTTTATTAAAACTTTTGCGAAAATTTGTGAGGTCTTAAATAACTCTCTCTCTAAAGTAAACATAATTAAACCGAAATATTAGTCCTTTCTATCAAATATTTACATGAATTTATAAGAATTTAGACAAATAATATCAGAATTAACAAAGTCAAATATTCCAAAATGTATATCGTAAATACGCATACACAAAATTAATTGTAAACAAATATTTTCACTCAAATTAATTTTATATATGTATATTTGGATGTAAACATGTTTACTATGCTGCTTTAGCTAATTTCATACTTCTAAAATATTTTATATTATGTGGTATAATTTTTGCCGTACGATGTGGTGTACAAAATTCAACAAAATGTGTTATAAAAATATATATTATAAAACTAAGAATGTGTACGATCTTAAAGTATGATAACCAAGCAGGCTTTGACTTTGACATATAAAAATTTTTTAATATTAACATCCTGTAAGAATCTTTATATGTCATTAAAACATACATAATTCTGAAATAAAATCCTTTATAGGAAAATTAAACTATTATCTGAAACGCATTCTGTAACTAAAACTAATTAGTGAGGTTAGCTTTGAGAATATAATACGGTATGATCGAAAAAAAACGGCGTTAAAAACGATTAAGAAATGACAATCGATAAAAATTTTAGCGAGGTCACTCATGAGACGTCATTTATTAAAAATTGACATAAACTTGTCAAAAATTGACACTAATTATAGAAAGATGAAAAAATTATATAACCTTTCCAAACACACCACGTTTCCAAAAAATATTATTTTCTTGATCTCTTAATAATGCCAACCTGTAGTTAGCGCCATTAAAAAACAAGAGTACGGGTCAAGAAAATGACGTCTAGGGATTGACCTCATCAAAAATAATCATCGTTTGTCATTCCCCAGCCGTCTTTGACGCCACTTTTTTTTGATCGTATGATACTTATAACAATCAAAAGAGGTAAAAACATGTGCATTTTGTACATAAAAACAAAACTTCTTTAGTTTATAAATTGTTATTTAACGAAAGTTACTATTTATTATATTTATGTGTAAAAGACATTGTTTTGGAATCATGAAGAAAATCTAATTTATTAATTGTAATACAAAAGTAGACTAAAATAGATATTCATATAATAAAAGTTATATTGCGCTCCCCTTCGTAAATGGGTTGTCTCAGCAATTACAAGGGTTACACAAAAAGTAGTATAATATAACAATTTGTCAGAAGGCACATAACTTGTTATCTAATAATTTCTCCAAACTAAAATCTGTAACACCCTTAAACAAACGAAGCAATGTTATATATGAAATTCCATGTTCGAACTGCGCCCAAGTTTACATAGGACAAACTTCTCAATGGTTAGAAAATAGACTGAAAGGGCACAAGTATGATAAAAAAATTTATCCGCCCCCACAAATCATGTGTTAACAGAAAACCATACATTTTATTTTAATAAAACTAAAATTTTAAAAACAGAAAATCACCAAAAAAGAATTTTATGAAATGGTGGAGATACAAAAAAACAAAAACGCGGTAAATGATAAAAAGGGCCTAAAAAATCTAAGCAAAATATATCTGTCGATCCTCTAACGCACTATAAGCAGTAGACATCATGTCCAGTTTTTCACAATTTTAATTCTGTAGGAATCTACGTTCAAGATAAGACCTTTTATTTTGAAATTTTATCATTTATATGTCAAATTAAAGCTTTTTTTCTGTGTATGATGTTATAAGGGTTTGAAAAATTTGCCGCAGATAGGGGTTGCCACGGTTCAAAGTCGTTTCTAATACTTTATACGAGCCCGGCAACACTGCGTCGGGCATCTGTACATCCTACAATAAAAACCTCAGGAATTTTGTCTGAGTGCCAATCTAAAGTATGTGTTAGGATGTATTTTATGAAACTATTTGAATTCCTACAGGGTAGCTGAAAAAAGTGTGAGTTGATCGGGATGATTTTTTTATAACATATCAGTCTGTAAGTAAGTCAAACGCCTACAGACTATCATAATGTAAGATGATTTATCAAATGAAAAAAGTCTTACATTATATATCCTTACAAATGAGAACGAGTCATTTTATAAATTACTGTGGAAATGTAGAAAAAAACGATATTATATATTATATATACAGGTGCGCCACCCTATATACAGGGTGGCGCACCTCATTTGCCTCGGTTGATTATACGAAAACGGAAACATGAAGAAAGAAAATATTTTATGGGTATATGCGGGGAGACAATGTGCACAATTTAAAATTATTTTCAAATATAGTTGGGGTGTTTCAGAACTAAGATCCATACCAAAGTTATATTTTTTCTTATATAACACCCGGTATTTTATTTCATTTTTGGATTCCTGGGCTCAAAAAAGCACTTATTTTAAGGGTTAAATATGTTTAAAATCTTTGGTTTTTGAGATATTTAAAGTTATTTAAATTTGCATGCTACAATAGAATAGATTATTAACACCCTGTACATTACTATTCAGCATTAATCCTTATGCTGACTTTAAAGGTAAAGAAGTAAACTTTACTGAAAAATGGTAGTGCTTCCTTAAATTTATACAGGGCTATCAAGAGTTGCTGATCTGTTTTAAGGATATATTTTATATAAAAACTTCGATATTTCAAATGCAACACCCTGTATTTTTTTAAATAAATCGAAGCAGATTCAAATGCTCTTTCAAACTATATTAGGGTTTCCTTAACCTATCTAGCTGAGATTTTGCATAAAAAGCGATTTTTAAATAAAATTACAATCAAGATGGCTGGTATCGCTATGGCAGTGTGGTTTCTAAAAAACCTATTAGGCAGAAACACATGTCGTTGGAAGTGAAGAAAATGAATTTGCCATAATTGACTCTTTTATAGAAAATCCATATATCTACAAGTCATCGTAAAATAAATCAAAGAACTACTTCTTCGTTTTTCTTGATAGAATAATAAATATACATATTTAATAAATATTATTTATTAAACTATTGCAGGTAAATTAAATAAAAGTAAACTGGTAGAAATTTAAATAAGTCCATAAACCTTTAAACTCAGCATAAGAATTAATTCTGAAAAGTAATGTACAGGGTGTTAATAATCTGTTTTATTATAGCATGCAAATTTAAATATCTTTAAATATCTCAAAAACCAAAGACTTTAAAGATATTTAACCCTTACATACAATAAATGCCTTTTTTGAACCTAAGAATCCAAATATAAAATAAAATACTGGGTATTCCATAAGAAAAAATATAACTTTGGTATGGATCTTAGTTCTGAAAGATCCTGTATACTTCGAAATAATTTTAAATTGTTCACACTGCCTCCCCACATATAGCCATAAAATATTTTGTTTATACATCTTTCCGTTTTCGTATAATCAACTGAGGTAAATGGGGTGCGCCATCCTGTATTATTGCATTTTGGCTTCCTTTCTATATGTGTCAATCATTTCAAAAATATTAACAAATAAATAAAAAAGAAATATTTTCAGCCTTTTTAATAAAAATATATTAAAAATACACAAAAAAGAAATGTTCTGAAATCAAATACAATTTTTTTTTTAAATTTTGATTTTTGCATAAAGGCAACTGCTCCATGTGTCCAAATTATTTTCAGCATTACAGTGTTGCTGCTTCATACTAAAAGTGGTAACATCTTTGATATTTTAAATGGAACACCAGGTATAAAATTATATTTTTCGAAACTACTAATTTTTCTAACGTTACTTTGAATGTGGTAGACAATGATTCAGTATTAAAACTAAGAGTTTCGGACTTCCATTGTTTTTATTTGTTTTGCTTACACAACGTTTGGGTCAGCAGTATCACTGACCGTTATAAAGGGTTTACACTTGATAATTGTATATTATATAGATGGAACAGGTGCCTTTATGTAAAAATCCAAATTTTCAAAAAAACTAACGTACCATCGCATCGCCGTGAATCGCCCTATAATAACACTATTTTTAACAGTAAATACTCTATAGTAAATCAAGCGAAGTGTGAGTAGTAAATAATGAAATGTAAAATAAATCAACAACGGATATTTAGATATTAAGTGGAAATATTTACGAAGTTAAATTACATTTTTCATAATTATAATAATTCCAATTATATTAACTTATAATAGATTTTAACACTTAGCCTGTTTTAGAATACTGACTTAATAGAAAACGCTCCATCTTAATGAGGTCTGCTTTATAGTACGAATTACAATAGTTTCTATAAGCACTGCTTTTATTAAAGCCTCCACTTGCGTTGATGTCAGCCGTTAACGATGTCTTTGCTTCTAGTTCTAAGTTAGAAGTCACCAAGATCAAATACAGAGATTTATACAGATATATTAATATAAGAGAAGAATAGAAATATTATAAAAGGAGTTTTTAAATAAAGGTTTCGTTTTTTCCTATTGAAGTACGGAACCGCGTAAAAATCAATCAAATTAAATAAGAAAATACCAAAAATTTCAGAATTTGTTTAGAGCTAAAATTACGATTATAAAACTCCTTACGAAAGTAAAGTCTGTAAGTGATGTAAGTTTTACGGACGCCAAACGAAACGTCTTTTGTCGGTTGACAGATCACCATAATGATACTCAGCAGGATAAAATAACGAGGTCAAGCAAATATGTGTGAAAAAAACTGGCAAATATGTGTGGAAAAAACTCTGTGTGCCCGCTCACCAAGGGATAGAAAGCAATAAAAAAGCGAATGATCTTGTTAGAAAAGGAGCGAACACTTCACTAACTGGACCAGAACCGTTCTGTTCGCCAAGCGGAACCAACTAAAGGCGGAACTGAGGAACCTGGAATACTCCATCCGTAACCTGGAATGGGAGTCCTCGAACGGTTTAAGACACTGGAAAAAGTACCTCAGAACTTACGACCGAGAAAAATCAAAGATTTTCCTTGATTTAAGTAAAAACAATATTCGGATTGTTACGGGGTTTCTAACAGGACACTGTCTCCTCAACGGACACCTCAGTAGGCTGAGGAACAACGGCGAATGCAGATTCTGTGAGGAAAATGGAGAAACACCTGAACACCTTATCACTGAGTGTGCCGAAACGACGACCGTTCGTGCCATGAACTGAACTGGTACGGCCGATGTCAAGGATGGAGAGCTGGCCTGTGTGGATCTCCGTCTCAGATACTGGCTTTTGTTAACGTCCTGAGACTGTATGATGAGTTGTAAGTCGTTATAACTCATGAAAGGGGAACACACAATAAATCTGTAAGGTCGCGGTGATTAACTCCCTTCCTAAACATTCCAGATTCTACAAAAGAGACACAATAGATCTGTAAGGTCGCAGTGATTAATACCTCCCATACCAGAATACGTTCTACAAAGAGTATTCTAAAAATCAAAGTAAAATAATTCATTTAGAAAAATATTCACATGTCTATCTGTCGAGAAAATATATAGAATTACCCATCATTCTACAGTTCTTAAAAATATACTAACCTTTGTGCTCAAATCATTATCGCTGAAAAAAAGGAATTCTAAGGTTAGCGGAACAAAGACATTCCATTTATAATAAACCGAAAACGAATTGTCTAGTCTCAGCGTCTGGGACAGCAATCAAATAAAAATAACAAACAGTTTTTTCACCCCGAAAAGTTATTTGGATTTCTTCCCGGCCAAAATGGCTTGAGGGTAGGTCAAGAGTTCAAACACCCACAAGTCTATAAAATGAGGACATAAAAATAAAGACACTTGCTCCATAAACAGAAATTTTAATAGAAGAAAGGAAAATAGAAGACGGTAAGGTGATACAATGTATCAACTATTGTTTATTTTTCTTTAGTTCGTATACTGGGTGGTCCGAATTGTAATCTGGGAACTTCGGCAATATACTCTGCGGATAAAAATAATTAAAAAAGTTCGAAGTGAAAATGAAACTTCTACACACTGTATCTCCGAAACAGGCATTTTAAGACATAAATTTATAGGAATTTTTTGCTTATTTTTATCTGTAGAATATACTGCCGAAGTTTCCCGATTACATTTTGTATGAAAACTACAATTTTGCTATTAAAAGCATGTCTAGTTTTTGGTCTTAAGCAACATACCTATGAAATAGTGTTTATGGTTTTTCTAATGTCACTATTATTAAAAAAAAAAGTTATATTGTTTTTGTAAGGTGCCCGGTGGCATAGAGGTACAGGCTTTGTAATTATGTTATTACATTTATTGTGCATATTTTTGATATCTATGAGCCCTTTACCTCCTAGTGCTCTGGGTAGTATTGTTCTCTCAGTACATGATTTTGGGTGTGTTTTTTAGTGTTTACACCATACACATAAAATTAACCTTAAAAAGTTATATTATTATTGTTTATTGGCTCTTACATTAGCTACTGAACATGGTAGAGCTCAACTTCAGGACTTTGAACCATCTCTGTTAAAAGTAACTTCCAACAAATAACAATAATATGACTTTTTAATGACAGTGACATTATAAAAACAAAAGCTACGATTCCATAGGTATGTTGATGAGAAACAAAGGGCAAATCATGATCTAAATTCTATAATTGCTATAAATCGTTACCGTATTTTTACAAAAGCAAATATCTTCAATAAAAATAAAGCTAATGAGATAAGTCAAAAAACGAACTATCAAGAAAAGATGCCCCTTAATAATAAAGTGTTTTTTCAATACTTTATTTTGTAGAACCACTGAGTGTTTCAAACTTTTGCCCAAATAATATATTGTTTTTCATCGTGTAATATATGCATATCGTAAGACATATGGAAAATTTAATTCTTAATTTGAAAACTACTGAAAGTCATTTGAAAACTACTGAAAAGTCAAATGGGACTACTGAACAAACATATTAGACTTTAAAATACATGAAAACTTTCAAAGTGTCCATTATTCGTACCAGTTCTGTATATTAATCTCTAATAACACGATTTAATATATTCAAAACATAAAATGTAATTCTCAAAACATTTTATAAAGATGTATGGAAATGTTCTATAACATTTATATCATTTCTAAGCATAAAAAAATATATATCAAATAAATCCATATGATGTATGTCACTATAATACCGAAATATCTTTATGGGTAGAAAGGATATCGGCAGACGTTTTTTATACTAATTTTCCAATCTCCAGATATTCAAAGGAATATCTGCCATGTGGCACCGGTTCCAATAACATTTGAATTTTTATTGGATATTGAGAATTCGATTTTGATATATGTGTAATATTGATAGAGTTCAAAGTAGATAGGAAGCAAATAAGAAAAACATAATGCAGCTTAAATAAAAAATCGAAATATTTACTGTAAAGAAGTATTTTTTAAAATCTACTTAAAGTCAAAATAGATTTTTACACAGTACCATGGAGTACGTAAATTTAATATTCCAATTTACAATATAGCTATATAAATACAAAGAGCGATCAGCCATGATTCAAATAGTTGGCAATACTGTGTTAGTGATTGGTATAGATGTTAAAACAAAATATCGATCAAAAAATTAGCAAATTATGTCAACTCACTCACGTTATTGTTGCACGACCTGTGTTGTTTTCTCGAGGCTAAAATTGATATGTTTGGTGCAATTATCTTTAGACTATGAGTTATTATATTTATTATTTTTAGTTGATCTTTTGTTTGCTTAGAAGATATTACTTAGTCACACGGTCGAAAATTTTTAGTACATTCAACAAGGCCCTTATTGTCATACTGAATCACAAACATCGGCAAACATAAAAAAGTCTAGCAACACAATTCTTCCACTATAAAAAATTGTGAGATCCAAGAGTAAAGTATCCCAGAGTGTAAAATCAAGTCAGTATATTTTATTTAGTTTATCTTTAAGCACCTGTTCAACAATTTTGTTAGGCAAAGTGGTCCGAACTGTATTCCGGAAACTTTAGAAGCAGATCCTGCAGATAAAAATAAGTAAAAAAGTTCGTATAAATGTATGTTCTAAAATGCTTAGTTAAGGAGATACAGGGTGTAGAAATTTCATTTTTATTGCAATTTTTTTCAAATAATTTCTGATGTAACGTCAATATTTGGATGAAAATTGGTGTATTGGAATTTTTTGAAAACTACTAAAAACAATATTCATTTCCGTGATTTTTTACGTAAAAAATGTCTCTTATTAAAAATTGCTCAAATGCTGCTCTTATCAAAAAGTTCTCAAGATATTTAGAATGGAAATAGTCAATACATGTCATTATTGACAAAAAATAAAATATATATTTTTTTTTTTTTTTTTTTTTTTTTTTTTAGTTATTTTTTAAATTAACTATAAATTTTCTCGAAAAAATGATAAAACAGTTTATGTTACTTTTGGCATAAAAACATTTTATAATTGTCAAATAATAAAGGACAACATTGCTGAACACGACACAATGTGACCAACATAGAGATAATAGAATTCGGTTTAAATTAATTTTTGCAGCTTTAATCTAAATAAAATATCTGTTACAATCATTTGCTCTATAAAGTAAATTAAAAAGCTGCTCGGTATCTTAAATTATACTACAAATTTAAACATTTTTGCCAAAATTTCATTTAGTCAGGTTTTTAGACTTTAGTGTCAATGTCGATATGATTGATGACGTGCTTCAGAAAATGTTTTGAGATTACAATACTCCAATTTTTCGTTATTTTATACAAGGTTGTCAGAATTGTATTCGAGAAACTTCGGCAGCATATCCTACCGGTAAAAAAGTTTGTATAAATTTATGTCTTAAAATGCTTCGTTTCTGAGATACAGGGTGTAGAAGTTTCATTTTTATTTAGAAGTTATTTTTTATTTTTATTTTTTCCAAATTATTTCTGAACCAATTAGGATTATTAGGATGAAAATTGGTGTCTGGGTGTTTCGATGTCAATATGAAACTTTTTTTCGTACATCCTGCACCTATTCTATCGCCCGTTTTTGATGACGTCAGGCGTATTCCGAGAGGCCTTCTCTGTTCACGAGAGTAACGATTAAACACAAAATTAAAAAAAAAAATCTATTTCAACTAAGTATACCTATAAATTAAATATAACCTGCAATTGCCACAGAGCCTTCCAGAGCATAGATGGTGGGTTGATTTGGTCCCATTTTATAACCTACAGTGGTCAGAAGTCCGTGAGTTGACTGTACCATCTTTAACCAAAAAAAACAAATATATATCATTATCAATTCAAAAAATTGTATTGTTTGTTCAGCGATCTTTCAACGTCACATCATATATTGTCAAACTTTCTCAATCATTTGACAACCAGAAAAAAGAGATCGGTGACGGCATTTCGTAAATTACTGGACATTGTTTTTAGCTTTTAATAAAAAGATGAGTCTGTTACGCTTTACTGTTCGGGTCGCTCTCAGGGGTCGGGTAAAGCGGGTGTGTAGCCGAAGGAAATATATATTATATTTCAGAAATCTGGCTAAGGTTTAGCCCGATCCTGTCGTGTTAAGCCACACCCAAAATTCCAAACACACGCTTTGATTAAAGCTTCATTCAGAACCTCCCAATTAGTGGAATAAATTAATGGTTTCTTAATTACACTTTATACTTTTTAGTTTACGATCATTCACAATGACTAATAAACACAATTAAAATTAATAAAATATCCTAGCAACAGCTTGCGGTAGTCTGTTATCCATATAGAATCTATATGAATATATATATATATATATATATATATATATATATATATATATATATATATATATATATATATATATATATATATATATATATATATATATATCCATAGAGAAATTAAATTATAAAACAATAAACTTTTGATTTCTAACCAAAATTTTTCTTAAAAGGTGATAATCAAAGGCCAAAATAACATTCTTCGCAAATTTTGAAGTATAATTAGTGGAAAAGTCAAAAGTTTGTTAACTTTTTCCACTAATTGAAAATTACTACTACTAATTATTACGTTCTGAATGCTTACATTAAAATTAGGAAAACAAATTTCTACGGCTAATTGAAACTACTAATTTATTCGACTGATTTCGAGGTTCTGAATGAAGCTTAAGGCTTGATTAAGGTTTGCAAAGCTTCAGCATTTGCCATAAAATAGTAAGCAATTTGTTACAAAACCATATAAATTATATATCACTCTAATCACAAAGCTTCAATCTATTTCCGTATTGTAACGGATTTTTTAATTATGTCTTTATTTTCGAGAACATTTAGTCCAAACATAAGTGAATATTTGTTGATATTTTACCATCAAAATCTCAAAAATAAAGAAGTTGTCTAAAAAAATGTGCTACAATACGGACATAGTATAATCCTTTTTATCTCTTTAATTTCCTTCTTCACTTGTGTAAAAATACCTAGCCAGTTTTTACATAAAATGTTAAATGCCGAACGCTTATTTTGCTACTTTTTCGGACTAGTGAAATGGACTCTTAAGAAAGGAGCATATCAAAAATCTTAGATCGACCGCGACGGGCTGCATTTAAGGCTAGATAAAATTATATTTAGTCCATAATGTGATTTTCTCTGCTCTCATTGGTCGAGACTAAATGCTGGTGTTTTGCCAAACATGACTAAAATGTGGTACATTTTGGCCACGTTAGCATGAGGCATTCCAAACGCATGTACATGTTGCTAAACTTTACTAAAACGTGGTGTATTATGCCTGAGATCGAAAATGGCATTAACCTTTCAATAGCCCTGAGAAAATAAAAAAATTGACGGATTGATATGACAAATTCCCGAAAACACGCCGCCGTTAAGTACGCTTTTCTCAAATAGTTTTCATTAGACAGACGTTGTTTTTGTGTGTTTGAATAAACTTTAGCATTTTTAATTGATATCTACTATGACATCTGAAGGTTTGACGTATATTTTACCGGATCAATTTCGATTCAGTGTAAAATTATATTAAAAAATTAGGTAAAATAGTTTTGGTTTAAGGTAGCATTTTCATTTATGCTGAACTAAAAACAGCAGAAGATTGGTGACGCATGGATTTCCTGTGAATTTTCGCGACTAAATTCAGTTGCTTGGATTGTACGGCGAACTTTTACTTTGTTCTTTCCGTATTGGACAGGCTGTATGGAGGTGGCTTTGGGACAAAAATCACGCAGTTTCTAAGAAAGATCGACCATTATTATACAGGGTGGCGCACCTCATTTGATGTAGAAACAAAATTTTTTATGGGTATATGTAGAGAAACAATGTGCATAATTTAAAATTATTTTGAAATGTACAGGGAGTGTTAGAACTAAAATCCATACTATTCATTTTACAGATACAGATCCATACTATTCCATTTTATTTCATTTTTGGATTCTGCTTAATAATACAGATTTATTATAAGGGTTTAATATAGCGAGATGCTTTGTTTTTGAGATATTTAAAGACATTTAAATATGCATGATTATTAAAAAGTTTGTCAATTGCTCTGTACATTACTTTCAGAGTTTATTCTTGCGAAGGATTTTGAAGCCAGAGAAATGAACTTAACTATTGCTTTCTTAAATGTATACAGGGGTATCAAAAATTACTGGTCTATTTTTGAAATATTTATTTTACATAAAACTTCAAGTTATTTCTATGTATGATGCAATTTTTGTTACCCCTGTATACATTTAAGGAAGCAATCAAATTTTTTAGTAAGGCTTTATTTCTCTGGCTTGAAAGTCAGCACAAGAATTAATTCTGAAAAGTAATGTACAAGGTGTTGCCAAACTTTTTATCATAGCATGCATATTTAAATATCTTTAAATATCTCAAAAAACCAAAGCATTTAAAACATATTAAACCCTTACAATAAATGCCTTATTTTATGTTCAAAAATCCAAAAATGAAATAAAATACCTGGTGTGTGGGTTCCATAAGAAAAATATAACTCTTGCTATGGATCTTAATTGACACACCTTTGACACGACGTGAATTTCTTTGATTAACACAACCAAAAATGGTACAGGGTGGACCATTTGGTTGTTTCTATAGGTATCTAGAAACCGTGAGAAATATTCAAATTTTAATACTGCAGTCTCGAGTTCTTTTTGAAAAATAGCAAATGGCGCAAACGGATCGGCTATTTTGGATCGGTTTCTGAAGCCACAGGGGGATTTTCAAATTTTGTACTTTTGAAGACGTTCGATATTTGTTTATTTCAGTAACCAATGGAAAAATGAATTATACATTCTAAAGGCACTTTTCTCTGTAGAAATGCAGTGGCGTAGCTGTGACTTTTCGAAAAATATTTTTGTGATATTAACTATACCCTATGTTTTTTTAAATATAAACCCCTGTATATTTTTAAATTTTCTTATTCAGCTTGGTATTGGCTTTGAAAATATATAACACTCTATATTTATTTTCACTATTAACCTCAACATTTCAAATTTTCTTAAAATATCCAATTTAGTAGATAGTGCAGGCCACGCCAAAAATGCAACGGTTGTCATGGTGATCGGGACATACCCTTTGATGGATGCGTGACATTTCATTTCAACAGATTGAAGTGTGTGTATTAAATAATAAAATGAGTAAATTTGAAAATTTGAGAAATATAATATGTTAGAATGTTATATTGAGTCTAACAAACATGCTAAATGGCAGCTGATTTATATTTTGAGCGGTATCCAGAGCGCGAGCCAGTAGCTCCTCTCTATTAAAAGATCAGCCTGGTGGAAGTGAGATTTATGATGTCACTGCTAGTTAGATATAACGGATTAATAAATAAGCAAATTAATGGAAAACATAATATTCCTCAGATTTCTTTTTGGTTTTGTATTTTAAAAAATGATATAGTTTAAAATGAAACATACATAATATACAGTTAATAACTACAACATATATACCTATTTATAGTAATAAATACTTTTATAAATAAACTATGAACCATACAAATGCAGCAAATGTTTTACAAACAATGTACAAATAATGTATAGGTAACATAGATAATGTAGTAAAATGTAAATATATTTTTAAATTTTGGGGTTTGAAAATTGATCTAATTCTCTAACAAAAACATTTAATATCTACTAATAGTGATGTATTATTATTTGCATTCACAAAATTTATATGCTATTTTGCAAGTATCAATGTTCGAAAATTATATTTAAGCAAATAATACAATATTATCTAAAAAAGGCGTCAGCGATGCATGAACTGAAGATCGCTGGCATTTTATATAGCTAATTATTTCTACTTTTGATTTCTCTGGGGATTTTAGGTCTGGAAAAACGCTGATTGTTATTTCATTTTTCATTTATTTATTTAACAGCCATTAACTATATTTCATTATGTTGTGTTTCATATGTTATAATGATATATCCAAAAATTACATATACAATATAATTCACACCTCATAATGTTTACTGTACTAATAAACTAATATAAACTTACTCAAAGATGACCACATATTTTTTAAAATTATTATTCTTAACACTAAAATTATCTACATGACTAAGAGTACGCAGTAAACATTATGTGTGTGGTGTGAATATTTTATATGCAATTTTTGGATTATATTCGACACTATTTTTTTCATATGACACAACACTGATGGAGGCAAGGCTATGGTCAAAGTTAGTCGGAACTGTTTTTTTAAAACCAAATAAAAATAATGAAAATCAATCAGCGTTTTTCCCGAACCTAAATTCCAAAGAGAAAATCAAAATTTGTGTTACGAATCAAGGTTCATAAATATCAAATTTTCCAAGATTGTAAAATTCTAGTTAATTATTCTTTTATGTGTACAGTTATTTAGGGAATGTCATCGATGTTCATTTCCAAGCCAACTAGACGCTGATTTTTTTCGATCATACGGTATAATTCTACGTAAAATGTAAATAACATTAGACCACTTTAAAAAACAAAGAAATAAGGAATTTTAATACTGCAGTCTCGAGTTCTTTTTTTGAAAATTACAATGGCGCAAACGGATCGTGGCTATTTTGATCGGTTTCGAAGCTACAGGGGATTTTCAAATTTTGTACTTTTTTGAAGACGTTCGATAGTTTGTTTATTTCAGTAACCACGGAAAATGACTATACATTCTAAAGGCACTTTTCTGTGTAGAATGCAGTGGCGTAGTCAGACTTTTTCGAAAAAAATATTTTTTGTGATATTAACTATACTTATGTTTTTTTTTTACAAAACCCTGTATATTTTTAAATTTTCTTATTCAGCTTGGCATGGGCTTCTTGAAAATATATAACACTCCTATATTTATTTTCACTATTAACCCTCAACATTTCAAATTTTTCAAGCTAAAATATCCACTTAGTGATAGTAGGCCACCGCGTAACAAAGTAAACGGTTGTCATGGTGATCGGGACATACCTTGATGGATGCGTGATATTTCACTTCAACAGATTGAAGTGTGTATATTAAAATTTCTTTGATTTATAACCGTAATTCCACTTTTCTTGCCTTCCTGACACCTTTAGGCTGCCTAGTATAATAACCATCCTTTCCACCAGGGAACACAACAAAGATGAGGCATAGCACCAATAACACACTCCACTTAAGCTTTATTGATGAATTGTTAGAGTCTCTAAAAACACACACAAAAATCACGATAAGTAAAAATGTGTTGGCACTTTTAGGTTAAATCAATTTGCACAACGTGTACCTTTTAAAATTTCTATTTTTTTTATGCGAAACCGAGAGGACCATACATCTGGTAGTAGTTTATGTCACTCAACACCAAAATACTAGTTTTTGCACTACAATAATAAATAATACCAAAAATCAAAGAGTTAAACCAAAAAATAATAAAAATGAGTAAATTTGAAAATTTTGAGAAATATAATATGTTAGAATGTTATATTGAGTCTAACAAACATAAGCAAATGGCAGCTGATTTATATTTGAGCGGTATCCAGAGCGCGAGCAACCAAACCCAGCCATTTTTAAAAGGTTAGGAGATAGTTTTAATCAATTTTGGATCTTTTTCAAAACCGCGTCTGAAAAATTATCAGAAAAAAGATGAATGAAATAAAATATTAATGTCCTCGGAGCCGTAACACTAGATCCAACAACATCAAGTAGAGCTATTGAAATGCTGTTAACGGCGGCGTGCGGAGACAGTACCAACTCTGTCTAGATAATAATGGGCAGCAGTTTGAACATTTAATGTAGTCTTCGTGTTTTTATTTTTTATATTAACTGAGAAGCCTGTTGAAGTAACTCTTTGAGTTTATATTAAAATATGTTCTTTTTGTTTCTGTCATACTTATTTTTATTTGCTTCGTATTGTTCGATTTTATTTAATTGCTAATTCATGTACTCGGCTCTGAGGACACTAACCTAACATATTGATTTTCTTCATCTTCATTCTGATAATTTTTCGGACGCGGTTTTTGAAAAGTTCCAAAATTGATTAAACTATCTTCTAACCTTTTAAGAATGGCTGGGTTTATTGCTCGCGCTCTGGATACCGAAATCAGCTGCCATTTGCTTATGATTGTTAAACTCAATATAACATTCTAACATATCATATTTCAACATTTTCAAATTTACTCATTTTTTATTATTTAAAATACAATAATAATTCAATCTGCTATGGAAATGAAATGTCACGCATCCATCAAAGGTATGTCCCGATCACCATGACAACCGTTTACTTTGTTGTTACTTGGCGCGGCCTACTATCTACGAAGTGGATATTTTAAGAAAAATTTGAAATGTTGAGGTTAATAGTGAAAATAAATATAGAGTGTTATATATTTTCGAGAAGCCCATACCAAGCTGAATAAGAAAAATTTAAAAAATATACAGGGGGTTCTATTTAAAAAAACATAAGTATAGTTAATAGTTAATATCTCAAAAAATATTTTTTCGAAAAGTCTGACTACGCCACTGCATTCTACACAGAAAAGTGCCTTTAGAATGTATAATTCATTTTTCCGTGGTTACTAAAATAAACAAACTATCGAGCATCTTCAAAAAGTACAAAATTTGAGAATTCCCTGTAGCTTCGAAACCGATCAAGATAGCCACGATCCGTTTGTTTGCGCCATTGTAATTTTTTTCAAAAAAGAACCCGAGACTGCAGTATCAAAATTTGAATATTTCTCACGGTTTCCTAGATAGCCTATAGAAACAACCAAAATGGGCCACCCTGTACATTTCAAAATAATTTTAAATTGTGTACATTGACCACATATACCTGTCTGTGTTACAGAGACGCCACGATACACGAGTTATTTGGGTTAAAAGACCTAAATACAAAATATTTTCATGGTGTTTGTCTGTCCGTGTGTAACACGATAACCTCAAAACCGCTAAACCGATTTTAAGCAAATTTGGCACAAAATACTGTGGCACCCGAGAATCTGGCCATTAGCTTTGGTGGGATGGGGGTTGTTAAGGAGGTATAAAAGGATTAAAAAATTTTAAAAAATCGTAACTCCAAAATTAAGCAATAGCTAGTGAAACGCGGATTCAATTTAAGATTAGGAATATTTGCAACAAAATTTGCAATAACATCAAAATCAGCCAAAGTCGCAGTTTTTGAGATAAAAAAAATAGGAAAATTCCTTTACTTTGAAACTAAAAGAACTGCCTACCAACTTTTTATTAACATATTTTAGTATGGACTATACGTGCCTCCCGGCACCAATTTTTGGGACTAAAACGATATTTATTAATTTATTTAAGAGTTTCGTCCTCTGAATTCATGTTTAATATACAGTTTTGTGTTGTTTGTATTTTTCAAGTATCTTTTTTTACCCAAAAAATGACTTACTTTTAGCACGTCTTAATAAAAATACGTGTTAAATATCCAATCTACCGATTTTTACCGAATGTTGACCAAGATATCAACGAAAAATAAAATTTTGGTGGTGGCAACACTGTATTTAACAAATAACGATGACGTAACGTTGAACGATCGCTGAACAAACAGTGTGGCTTTACATACACTTGTTCCTGTATTGTATAAAATAAAACACCCTGTACCATAAGTGCTCTTTGCCTGGCCCATATTAAAACATAACTGGCCCACTAGAGCTGCTTGTTGGTCACCTAGTATCTTAAAAAAAACAGGCCAGTAAGCGAGGATAAAAATAGGGTATTACCTCCGAATTCTTGACACCCGCACCGATTGACGTGAAATTTTAACAGTGAATAGAGATATATGTAAGAAACAAAAGTTACATTGTAGCGATGTGTGCTTTCACCCCGGGGGCGAGTGCCACCCCTTCTCTTGGGTGAAAAATAAATCACCCATTTTAATTACAAAAATCAATAAAGGGATGTTATATACAGGATGGCGCACCTCATCCGCCTCGGTTGATTATACGAAAACGGAAAGATGTAGAAACAAAATATTTTATGGGTATATGTGGGAAGACAATGTGCACAGTTTAAAATTATTTTGAAATATACAGGGTGTTTCAGAACTAAGATCCATATCAAAGTTATATTTTTTCTTATGGAACACCCGGTATTTTATTTCATTTTTGGATTCTTGGGCCCAAAAAAAGGCATTTATTATAAGGGTTAAATATGTTTAAAATCTTTAGTTTTTGAGATATTTAAAGATATTTAAATTTGCATGCTACAATAGAATAGACTATTAACACCCTGTACATTACTTTTCAGAATTAATTCTTATGCTGAGTTTAAAGGCAGAGAAACTTTTACTCAAAAATGGTATTGGTTCCTTAAATTTATACAGGCTGTCAAAGTTGCTGATCTATTTTAAGGATATATTTTATATAAAAACTTCGTTATTTCAAATGCAACACCCTGTATTTTTTTAAATAAATTGAAGGAGATTCAAATACTCTTTAAAACTATATTAGGGTTTCCTATACCTATCTAGCTGAGATTTTGATAAAAAGCGATTTTTAAATAAAATTGCAATCAAGATGGCTGGTGTCGCCATGGCAATTTTCTAGTGACAGTTAGTAATATTCAAAGTAGTTATTTTCAAAGTCGACATTAGTTTATGGACATTATTATTTATAATTTATAACAGTTTACTTAAATTTACCTACAATTGTTTAATAAGTAAGTATTCATTATTTTATCGAAGAATTTATTTTTAATATTATTTTATAAAAGAAAAATAAAGCAGTATCTGCTGGCGGAACGAATAGATATGTTACTAGTGATATCATTTTGTGAGAAAAATTGCTTCTTGGCCTCAAGGGCTTATGCTCAAAGATATCCAAATAGTAATCTTCCTGATAAGCGTTTCTTTGAAAAACTTCTTGTCCTATTTCGCAGAGCTGGTAGTGTAGTTTATAAAAACCCTATTAGGCAGAAACCTGTCGTTGGAAGTCAATAAAATGAATTTGCCGTAATTGGCTATTTTATAAAAAATCCATATATCTACAAGTCATCGTAAAATAATTCAAAGAACTACTTCTTCGTTTTTCTTGATAGAATAATATACACATATTTAATAAATATTACTTATTAAACTATTGTAAGTAAATTAAATAAAAGTAATAAACTAATTACGATTTTGAAAATAGCTACTAACTGTCGAAACTTGCCATGACCACACTAGCCATCTTGCCTATAATTTTATTGAAAAATCGCTTTTTATTCAAAATCTGAGCCAGGTAGGTATAGGAAACCCTAATATATTTGAAAGAGCATTTAAATCTGCTTCGACTTAGTTAATAAAATACATAGTGTTGCATTTGAAATAACCAAGTTTTTATGTAAAATAAATATTTAAAATAGACCAGCAATTTTTGGTACCCCTGTATACATTTAAGGAAGATATAACATTTTTCTGTAAAGTTTATTTCTCTACCTTTAAACTCAGCACAAGAACTAATTCTGAAAAGTAATGTACAGGGTGTTAATAATCTATTCTAATGTAGCATGCAAATTTAAATATCTTTAAATATCCCAAAAACCAAAGATTTTAAACATATTTAACCCTTATAATAAATACCTTTTTTTGGGCCCAAAAATCCAAAAATGAAATAAAATACCGGGTGTACCATAAGAAAAAATATAACTTTGATATGGATCTTAGTTCTGAAACACCCTGTATATTTCAAAATAATTTTAAATTGTGCACATTACCTCCCTACATTTTCCCCCTAAAATATTTTGTTTCTACATCTTTCCGTTTTCGTATAATCAACCGAGGCGAATGAGGTGCGCCACCCTGTATATGTCGCATCCATTTAGTGTAATTGTCCGTTTCATGAAATGGATATCCACTTCGTAAACTGGTTATGTTAGGTTCGCGAACTGGTTAGTTTCAGTTCGTGAAGTGGATATCCATTTCATCAACTCAAAAACAAAAACAAAACTCAACAAAAAAGCGATCGTTTAGCTATTCCAAAAGCTTAATTTTTACTTTATATGAGTTTTGCGATAAAAAGCAAGGTTTTCGAGTTATTTATAAAAATTGACAAAAAAATAGGCAGTTTTTTTTAGATGAAAAATCAATATTTTCAATCCTAATTAACTGGGAAAATATTAATTTTCTGAAAAAATGTTATAGAACATTTTTTGCTCAGAATTCATCCCTTTATTGATTTTTGTAATTAAAATGTGTGATTTATTTTCCACCTCCGAGAAGGGGTGGTACTCACCCCAGGGCCGTATCTAGACCAAAATTCTCGGGGGGTTTGGTTTGGGGGGTTACAAACCGTTAGAAAAAGCATAATAAAAAAATCGCTTTGGGCTACACTCAAATCTTAATTGAAAATAAAATTTTAAAAAAGTAACAGGCAAAAATTATTAATTTTAAAGGATAAACTGGTCTTTTCCCTGGAAAAACGATTGACTCGATATCGATATTTATTTCTCTATGTACGCTTAATAGAGCAAGTCCTGTCAATCGCTCTTGACCTGTAGAGTTACGTAGGAAGTTCTTCAATCGTCTTATGCCGCAACCGCAATTTAGCGAACTCCGAGCGCTTGTGATCGGACTTCGCCTTTCCATCCACACATGCGGGCTCTGATAGCAACAACATAGAGACGAGCGCTCGTTCTCGTCGGCGAACTCCGACTTCCTCATCCACACACATAGGAAATCGGCGAAACCCCGATCGGAGATCGCCGAATACCGCATGTGCGGTTGCGGCATTAGGGTTGAAAAAGACCTTTCTGGTGTAGCTGTTGACACTGGTAGAGTTGCTAAGATCATTAATAAAATGTATAAATTTGGAAATATACACTGGTTACACCCGATTATCGTTTCGATGGCGTTTTTAGGTCGGTCGACTGCAGGTAGCTGCTTCCATTTTTGCCGCTGACAAGTCTAGTTCTGCCGCTAAAGTTTCATAGTCCAAGAATTCTTTTGTCTAATAGCAGAACAATAACAAACGTTAATCACGTTAATGACCAGCAAAACACACAATATTCAAAATCTTGTCCTTGTCAAACTTTTGCTGTTTTAAACACTTGAATGTTGGAAAGTCGAAAATCGAAATGACATTTGCTTTCAAAGTGGAAAAGTGAGGTTAGGTGTATAATGTATATTCATCAATGACTAAAGAATACAAGGACAAATAGCACCTGAGACCAAACTGTGACCATTCTTCCAAACAGTGCCGTGGGACATATTTTACTTAACATTGCCGCTTGAAGGGATATTTATATATTTGATATTATATGTTTTCACTACGCCTATGGTGTATCGGTTAGTATCATACTAATTAATTACGAAAAAAACGTATTAAAATGTTGACAAAAGGTACATAACTAGTATCGACGTATAGTACATATCAAGTACATATAATATCAGAAAAATAATTATCTAATTCAATAAAAAAAACGCTAAAAAGGTGTAGGGGACTATTTATTTCCCTATAAAACGTAACTTCTGGCTCTTTCTTATCATTGAGCCTTTTACACTTGAAAGCTGAACAAATTACCATTGTAATAAAATTTATACAAAGTTCACTACACACAACCAACTATTAAAAATCGCTAAAATTGTCGCTGATGACCAGCTGATGATGTCGTTATGTCTAAAAAGTTGGCGTCTAAGGTCACAAATCTCTGCTGCAGCCCGTATATGGACGTTACATGTCCTGGTATTCTTTAGTCATTGATATTCATCCATCTTCTTATTCTTCTTTTTTGTTTTGTTCTTACTTACTTACTCAATGATCATTACTTTTTAAAAATTTTCGGCCATAATTTCGGGGGGGGTTTGAACCCCCAAAACACCCCCCCAGATACGGCCCTGCTCACCCCCAGGGTGGAAACACACATCGCTACTATGTAACTTTTGTTTCTTGCATATATTTCTATGCACTGTTAAAATTCCACGTCAATCGGTGCAGGTGTTCAGAATTCAGACCCTAAAACCCTCGCTTACTGGCCTAACATTATCTTAGAATATTTATAACAGAAAAAATTAATGTGTTTACCCCTGATATAGGAACTCTAGCTAAAGGGAGTCCTTCTGATTATATAGTCAATATTTCTGCTGAACTACGTATTTCTGGGAGAATACTTTCGGGAATGCCAAAGACTTTGCACAATTGCGGATCCCACTTCAGCGTTTCTATGTTCATTAGCATAGTTCTCGAGGCATTTGTACAATCTGTTATGTGAAGTCCACCTTTCACACCACCAGTTAAATTCTAGAAAATACAATATCAGAGAGATCAATAAAAGTTGGCCTGTACAAGGTGCCCAATTTTAGTGTGTTTTATGGGGTTTCTCGTTTATGAGTAGATATACAAAGATGCGATTTTCACATCACTGTATTACTTTTTAAAAGGTAACTTCTTTAATTTAAATGGAACACCCCGTATATTTTACGAGAATCAAGTGCACAATTTAATTGTATTATACCATTTCTTACCCATCTCTTCAAGTTTCCATAGAAAATAGCACCTGTACATGTTGTATATTTGTTGCTTTAAAAAAAATCTAAAATGTCAATATTTCATGGGTATATTTTTAATTGACGTCTAAATTATAAGAAAATGCATTTTCTACGAAAACTTGAAGAGATGCGTAAAAAAGGGTATGATACAATTTGATAGACGATTACATTGTGTATCTGATTCTCGATTCTGGTAAAATATACAGGGTGTTTATTTATTTTTTAGAATTTTCGTTTATTAGAATTCCTGATTATTTGTAGAATTTCCGTTTATTTTTTGAATTTCTGTTTATTTTTTAGAACTTTCTGTTTATTTTTTAGAAGTTCTGTTTATTTTTTTAGAATTTCTGTATATTTTTTATATATTTTTGTTTTAAAGTTGTCCCGATTATGTGCAAAGCAACAATAATCAGGTTGAAATAAAAATATTTGCTTGAGCTCTTGATTTTACTTGATACTAAACGCAGTTTTACATAAAAAATAAAAACAAAAATAAATATCAAAACTTGATATAATCGGATATATATCTGATTTATTTCAAAACCTGAAATAAAAAATGCAGGTCCGTATTTAAAAAAATTAACTTGGTCACTGTATCTCACAAATTATCAGCTAATTTGAAAATCTAAATATACTATCAGATAGCCCTATTAATGTGGCAATGAGAATGTGCAATTAATTTTTTGATTTTCTAAAAAGTAATGACAAGAAAAAATAAAATTGATTTTCCAAAAAATCCGCTTTTTCCAAAAATCTCAGCAATCCTTAAAATTTTTAAAACATTTTTGATGGCATCTTGGTGAATATCTCAAGGCTCAACTTTGCCCCAATTTAATCTTCTAATCTATTACGGTTTCCGAGATACCAATGCTTGTACCTCGAATTTGTAGCACCCTGTATAGGTATTTATTATTCGATTAGCCAAATAAAAACTTAAAAATTATACCCATATGATCCAAGTATCAATATTTCCAAACAGACACCTCCCTTCATCTACCATCAAAGCAGTTTTCACTGCCGGCACATTGTCCATCATCCATTTGATTTTCAAAGCACTGAAATAAGTACTGACAGGCAAACCGGGTAGCTCTCTGTAAGAAATACTGCGATTTCTTCCCCTGTCCTCCAGTATTTCGTCCACTGTGCTTGAAGTCCCTATATCCATCCACACCAAAGCATTGCACAGATGTTTTCCCTGTATATTTATCCCACAACACTGTTGTTTCTCTCTGATTTGTTATGCCGACGGCCACAATCTCTTCGTAATCTATACTGAGTTTCTTCAGGTTATCGCAGGCGACCTGGATAGTCTCTCTATGACTGGGAGTCCATTATAATTTGAGGGTCTTGCTCAACCATCCTTCGCGTGTGGGCAAATGTGGGGGATATCTTTTGATGGTACGTCAATACTTCGGCGGTTTTTGAAGCGAAACCTAAAGAAAAATTATTACTGAGACTTATGATTTAAAAAACAAATTAAATAAAACATACCAGAAAACGAGTACTCTTGAAGTCCCTTCGTCTATAGAACCCACCAAAGGGCCGTATTTTTCTCTAGTAGTGCTCATTGTAAAATAGGAGAGTTGAATTCACACAGAAAAAGATCAAATTCCAGTAAAATTGTATTTAAATTTTAAAGCAATTTTAATAAAAATCACATTTGTTGACGTAACCTTGATATTTAGAAGATTTAAATTTTAAATATAAATATCCCATAAATTACAGATTTCTTTTTTGATAATATGTCAAGCTTCTGAGAGAGATAGATGGCGCAGGGAACTAAACAGATTCCTTTTAATAAAATATAAGTAAGTATAAAATAAAATTATAGAGGGCGCTCCATTATTACCGATTTCTTTTTACAAATATGTTAGATTTACTACCGTTTCCGATAGATGACGCCAAGAGGAAAAGAAGATTTCTTTTAAAAAATCTAAATAATGATTTCTGAAAAAAATAACAGGAAGCGCGACTGACTATTACAGAATTCTTTCAGCCGTTATTTGAAAGTTTAGTTAAGTTTACAAAGTTCCTCATAGATGTTACAACTATGAACAATTCATTACACAATTCATTTTTTTCTCCACAGAAAGATTTTTATGAGGGTTTTAAAGAATTTTACTAAAAATTAAAAGTTTTCATGTACATATATAATTTAAACAAGTTTTCTTTAAGAAAGAAGGTTTTTATTATGATTATTTATGAAAGAATTACACTTGCGGAGCAACAAAGTTTATTGCTACCACCAGACGCCATAAATCCATAAAACACACCCTTGGCTCTCCAAGAAGGGGCATTTTTCATCCAGTTATCGGGTTGATATTTTTCGACCTAGTAAAAGAGATAAAAGTGACTTTCCCGTTATATTTTGTAGCTTTTATCTTATTTAATGATGATGCATGAGAGTGTATTGAAGGAAATAAGTAAGAAAAATTATGTTTTATAATATATATATATATATATATATATATATATATATATATATATATATATATATATATATATATATATATATATATATATATATATATATATATATATATATATATATATATATATATATATATATATTATTAAATTCAATTTCAAACAATTAACAATTAACAGGAAATGTAGAAACGTTATAGTGGGTGTTTCAAATTCAACTTTCACCACTGTAGGAAACGGTAATAAATACAGTGTGGCTTAGATTGGGACAGAGGTATGTCAGGTATGTGTCATTCATGTGTCATTGAGCCGTTATTGATTATCTGGTGAATAATTAAACTTATCTTTGTCATTTCCGGAAATATGGCGGAAAAACTTAAATGTCTGGTCTGTTGTTTTTATTTTTAGGAGTTTATTCTGACAGTTGAACACAGTCGAACTTTGCCTCGATTTGAAGCACCCTGTATCTCATACCATTTCCGAGATCCCATTGTTGAATGTTTTGACTACGCCTATGGTGTTATGCGGTGGTATGATACTAACTAATTACGAAGCAAACATATACAAATGTTAATAAACGGTACCAAACTAGTATTGACGTAGAGCACATATCAAGTACATACAGGATCAGTGGCGGATACAGAGGGGGGGGGGGGCATGGGGCCCGGCCCCCCCCTAAAGTCTGTAAATTGGGTTAAATATTAGGCTTTTGGGTTAAAAATGGCGCCCTAAAAGGCATATTTTACATTATTTTTTATTTGGGCCCCCCCTAAAATAAATTTCTGTATCCGCCCCTGTACAGGATCCGGCAATAGTGCGTCTCTATAGCTCCTACAATACAAAACTTGTGAATTTTGTTTAAGTGTAGACCTAAAGACGGTGCCTAAAGTATATGTACTAGGATGTATTTCAGGAAAATATTTCAACTTCTATAAGATGGCTCAAAAAAGTGTGAGTGGTTGGGGATGATTTTTTTATGGTTTGGTTTGGTTTGGTTTTTTTGATAGTAATTATCAATTAACCTAATATGAAATTTTTCAAAGCCACCTAATATGATCTTTGTCTGTCTTGTCTTGTCAAAAAATGTTCACCTTTTAATTCTACATCTGAAAGAAAAATAATATACAAGGTGTTGCATTTAAAAAAAAAAAGATAAAACATTTTTTAAATATTACGATTTTGGTGACGCCATAAAAAATATCCCTGTATACGATAAAGTAAATTTTCTACACGAATTTATTCCGATATCCTTCGTGTTTAAGAAAACATAGCAAAGTATTAATAAAGTTATATTCACTCTAGTTTTTACCACTTTTCGTATATAATGTTTTTTAACCAAAGTTTTAGTAAATAAAAATAAGATTGGCATCACCGCAGTGTGCTTTAAATAAAGACAGTGTACTATAAGCAGAATTTTATGCCGAATCAGTTTCTACAGAAAATTAAACTTGCTTTAAAATAAAAAAAAAGTCGTAGAATATCTCTGAAATAGATAATAATATAAAAAATATGTCATTATATATTTTCCGCATTTCTTCCCATCAGAAGACTACAGAAGAATTGTTACCCACACGAAATGTGAAAATATTCTGTTTTTCAAGCAAGTTTTTACTCGATGATCATTTTTTTAATTTTATTGTGAACTCACATATTTTCCTAAATACATATCTGTGAAACTATGGCGAGTGTCAAGTCTATACTTTTACTCTTTCTTGGTTGGTAAATAATACAACAAAATTACTCATATTTATTTTGGAATTTAGCATTTGGTGGCAATAACATTCTCAGCTCACCCCAAAAATCTACCAGAATGTATTTAAACCGGAGGGTTGATATGTACGAGGGTTGTTACTCTCACCCGTATAGAAGAGGGGTGTTTGGGATGGCTCTTTCATCCCCTCTAATATAGGTGATTTATGCCCCTTGTTACTTGACGAATATCTATGTTTAATATGCTGTAGTTTACCAGTGTGGCCTAGAACGTTTATGTCATAGAGAATAGAAGGCACGGAAAAAAGAAATCGTAAGTAATGAAGAATGTTGGTAATGTTTTAATATTATGAATTATTAATACTAATTTTTTACACCCTACAATAGCGACAATAGACGTTTTAATTACAACTCAGTCCTATATCTGTTTCATCGACTTGACTAAAGCATTCGATAAAGTACTTGAAAGTTAGAATAAAAAGTGCCTGATAATATTGTGAAAATCACCAGAAACCTAATTATTGATAACATCAGCGGCGGCTCGTCAGGTGCAGTAGATGTGAAGGGGCACTTACCGAAAAAGTTACTCAAATTAAAGAAAAAACTTTTTTTTATTATTGTTTAAATATCTAATTTAGTATTATTATACAGATAATCTAAATACATAAAATTGGATAATTTTTTTTAAATTATTTATTTTTCCGGGCCGGGGACCTCTCATAATACGGTCCCACAGCGTCGATAATTCCGGCCGCGACAAAAATGATAGTAGCATATACCCGCACGCGCTACTAAGCCCAGATAATGCAACGGGTGAAAATTGTTTTTTTTTCTGAGCCAACGGCTGCACGGTTTCCATCGGTAACGCGACGTCAGCCTAGCGGCAGATGTAAACCCCCCACCCCGAAGTTTATTATCTGCGTCGGCGACCGATGCGTGAATGAGTTTTTGGTTTTGGACAGTTTTCTTCGTCTTCCTTTTGTTCAGGAAATGCGTGACGGCCGGGGCGGGTATTTATTTATGGCATCTTATGCTAATTATTTTGGCCTACTTATCGGCTCGAGTAATTTAACCCGTACTAAAGACTTGATTAGTTGTTTTGTTTTATTGTGGTTTTTAATGAATTGTTGATTTAACTTGTTAATTTTTGCCGATTTTGCTGTTTGTCTTTGTTGGTTAGGTGTTTTAAAACTTGTGGTGTTTATGTGTTAAAAAAAGAACCCAATTAAAGATGTGAATGATTTATTGGAAACTTCCCTTTTCAGACGGTTGAACAGATTGAAGATAAGTAGGCCGATGTTATCTCAAGGGCGAACAAACCTGAAACTTGTTAACCATAAAATTTCCAAAAAAGAATATTAAGAAAAAGTGGTTAAATCTATTATCATATTTAAATTTTTTTTTTTTTTTTTTTTTTCTTGATTTTTAATTTGCTATGTAGTTGTATTGTTTTATGAAAAATTACTTTTTTTTTTTTTTTTTATTTTATTATTGTATATTCTAATAAACATGACAATTGGAATAAAGAAGGGTTCACTGATTTTCGCTCACGATATAACAAGATCTTTTGCATAAAACGGGGATTCGCCCAGAACATTTAAAATGTCAGTTAATGACTAGAGTAATTAAAAAAAAATCAAAATACAATTGCCCGATGCTTTTAAGAAAAAAAAAAAAAAAAAAAATTTAATGAAAATGTTCGTTTTAAATAGGCTTTAATGAATATAATCATTTAATTAATGACGATATTCTGATAGAGTTTGCTATGCATAAAAGAACCAGAAAAATTGATGCTGATTTACAAAAATTGTAAGGTTGGTCACGTGTAGAAGCATATAAATAAATCCAACATTTATTTGTAGATATTGGCTTAGTAAACCATTGATGTAATTGAAAATAGATTAATATATGAAATAATAATGTTAAAAGATGTTGACAAAATGACTGTGCCAAAATAATTTTGGCCGCGTCGCAACTTTCAATACATTAACTCTTCTCCAATTTTCTAGGCCGCCATGGATAACATAACTCAAGTGAAAGCAGGTGATAATCTGACAGGAGACATACCAACACCAGGAGGCATTAGACAAGGAAACAGCCTTAGTCTTCCTTATTCAACTGTTTAATGGACATCGATCATAAAAAAGGTGATCTCGATGAATATCGGTTATCGAATGGGACACAACAGAGCATGGTGTGTTACACTGACGATGCAGCCATTATCGCGGAGACAGAGGACAATATGCAGGGACAGCTTTATAATTTCTATCAAATAAGCCGAGAATTAAATATGATTATGTCTACAGAAAAAAAAAACTAAATGTTTAACTTTCTCTAAAGAGCCAGTAAGATGCAAACTGGTAGTAGAGAAAACAAAATTATTGGCTCAAGTATTCAACCTAGTTCAGATACTTAGGAATAGATATGTCGTATTGTGATGAATCGAGTTTTGAAAAAATTTATTAAAAGATTTTTTTTTAATTAAATTATAATCAAAAAAGTTAAGAACCTTTACTTATACTCAAAAAATTATAATACTGAAAAAAAAAAAAATAAATGTTATTTGTACGATTGGTATTTTATAACAAATCTGTAATTCAAATATTAATTTAAAATTATTTAAATACAAGTCACGTCCTAAATCTACAAATCCAGTAAGTAATGATTCTTAGTATATATATATCTCAGAACCCGCTAAGTGTTGGCTATTTCTCGAGTCAGTTAAACAAAAATTCCTTTAGAAAAACATGCACCAATTAGAACGCACGTAGCCATCGTAAAAAACGGTGGGGACAATAGATTCTTCGCGATGGTGTAAAATTTTAAAATAATATAGTCCAGTAATCATAAAGACGAGTTTGGGCAAATATCAGTTGCAGCTCGTCGTAATGCCCAAATGTTGGACCGATTATTTAATTTTTTAATTTAATAATGTATAATCACGGACTAAGTCAAAAGTTAAAGTATAAATAAATAAATATATTTAGCTCTAATGAAGCAGTCGATATAATAAACTATTCCAATTAGTAAATAAGTTGTTCATCGCCAGCCTCCATAAATAAAATAAGAGTACTTAGTGAAAGTGAAAATTCCAGAACAGTAAGTGTTTGAACATTGTAACAATTGACTTTTTTGATTTTTGGAATTTATGGAATCTTATGGAATTTAATAAACTTGTAAAAATAAAAAAAAAAAAAGTGTTTTAAATAAAAAAATATCTGGTTGCGTCACTATAAAAGAAATAGTTTTAAATTTTTAAATATCAAAATAAAAAAAAACATTTTTATTTATTTAATTGTTTAATTAAAAAAAAAAAAAAAAAAATATTTACTAAAATAAAAAAAATTAATTTAATTAATTACGAAATATTTTGTTAATAAACATATTTAAATACCGTCTTTTGCGAGACAAAGGAATAATAAATAAACCCTTTCGAATTACCAACCAGAACATCATTACTTTATATACAAACCTGCAAATATATAAGAAATTAAAACAGTACTTATACAATCTAATTATTGCACTGGAACTGCGAACCCTGATTGAGAGAGAAGTTTTGACCTATGTAGCTTAAGCGGTAAATACGTCGGGATCATTACAGTACTACAATGACCCAGAGAAAGATTTGAGACCCCAATTATAACAGAAGCTACGCCCATGTCCAGGATGTCTGAACAAAGTGGACTATATATCTCTCTCTCTCTTCGAGCCGCAGAACAAGCAAAAATTTTAAATTTAATGACCTCCATCGGATCAATAATGACTATGGCGTAGAAATCCGAGAGGAAACAAACAAAACCATAAATAATAAAGTCTGCTGAAATGAAGAACCACTTAAAAACCATAATGGGGAAGACTAAAAGCGACAGAATTAGAATAACATAATATCAGACAACAATGTGGAATAAAGGACGATAGGTGAGATGGAGTAGGCAAAGAAAAGACAATGGTTCGCACACGTAAAACGGATGAAAGAAAACAGGCTACCACGCAAACCTTTTGAAGGGAAACCCATGGTTAAGAGACAGCCGGGAAGACCTCCAAAAAGATGAAAAGGCAGTTGGCAGTCCATCTCCCAAGAACTCATACAGAGACAACCTTAAAACAAACAGATCGACTAGATCTCAAAAAAGTGGAAGAAGTTTTTTTACACATCATAATTTTTAGAGCTTTTTAGAGCTCTAAAAATCGATCGACCCGTTGCGTTGTTTAGTCATAAAATGGTGTAACTAACCCTCTCTTCTTCTCAATTAACTTACCATAAAAATCCGTGCAATATTAAGTCTTACTACATTTTATAAACCCCAAAAAAATAATAAATAAGCTGTAACCCGCTGCCTCAGTATCCATTATCTTCCGTTATTTTTTCTGGGTGTTTTAATAACCGCAATGCTCCCAGTTCCCCTACAGCCACAAAAAACATCCATTGACATATTCTCTCCCCTACGGGAAACTCGATGACGGATTTTCTTTTGTTAGTTTGCACTTTCCTTCAACATCCACATCCTCTTTCCTTCTATTATTTTTTCTGTTTTCTATTTTTTTTGAGTTACTACTCTGACAAATAAAGGAGAAACCTCTTATTTTTTGATCGTAATTATAGCCATTGTAAGGCCCACCCTGATAAGGCATTAAGAGGTCGGGTAAAACGGGTGTGTGGCCGAAGGAAATATATATTATATTTCATAAATCTGCCTAGGCTTAGCCCGATCCTGTCCTTAACACGACAGGATCGGGCTAACCACACCCAAAAATTTCAAACACACGTGCTTTGTTAAGAACTTTAAATTAAGGGTTTGCAGAGCTTTCAGCATTTGCGCATAAAATAGCGAGCATTTTGTTTATAAAAAAAACATATAAATTATATATCACTGTAAACTGTAATCACAAAACTTCAATCGATTTCCGTATTGCAACGGAATTTTTTTTTTTTTTTTTCTGTGTTTTTATTTTTCGAGAAAATTTAGTCCAAACATAAGAAATATGTTGAATAAGTTATTACATATATTATAAAATAAAATTTTTTTAAAAATAAAGAAGTTGTCTAAATGTGTCTTAAATATGAAATATTAGTTATAATCCTTTGAAAATCTATAATATTCCTTCTCATTTGTTGTTAAAAAATACTAGCCAGTTTTACATTAAACGTTAAATGCCGAACGCTTATTTTGCTAACTGCATTTGGGACTAGTGAAATGGACTCTTCCAATGTAGCAAGAGTTTTATTTTATAAAGTTGTATAAGCATCTATGAGATAAATTTTTATAGGATACCTCAATCCATATAACGTGCTATAAGACCCTAATATGATAGCTTTACAACCAAAAAAGGCCCAGTTTTATACAACCGTTTAGTAGAATAGAAGTTCTATAAAAAGGGTATACAACTCTTATGCAACTATTATACACAGCATTATATGACTATTATATAACTAGTTTTATTGTGTATTACGTTGTCACATCTAAGAAAAGAACAATTCAAAAAAGATTTTATCAAAATTCAGCGAGAGTCAAGGAGTTTTATTTTTTAAATATTAATTTGTAAAAAATAACACCTTAAATATTTCCATTGACAAAAAGCTATCTGGAAGGTGTAGTCTCAAAGTTGTTAGACTTGTTAAAAAGGTAGGACTTTACTGGACAATGAAAATGGCGGGTAGAGCCAGAAGGTTCAACAAATGATGTAAATATAAAAAAACAATTAATAGGGTGAAAAGTAGGGAACAATTTTTGTTGCGACGAAAATTTTACTGGTAGATGTATAGGTATGTATTTGGCCAAAAATTAAAGCGCCTTCAATTTCGATTAAGGTTTACATATAAATTTAAACAATTAAAATAAAATAAAATTTTCAAAAAAAAAAAAAAAATTGTTTTAATTAATTAAACACTTTTATTTAAAAAAAAAAAAAAAAAAAAAAAAAAATAGTTTTCTCAAAAAATAACATTTACAATGTAGTTTGATCGTTTTTAATTTTGTTCAATATAATGGCGGCCATTGGCCATACAAAAATTCTGCATTAAACATGGCGAATTATAATGCAACCATTTTATTATAAATGAATGCCCTTAATAAGTCGTCGTGTTGTAAAGATTAAAAGGATAGGTATTAAATATCTATTGTCATTACGCCAGAATTTTACGCTATGTTTACTATAGAACTATTTTGGGAAATATTGAATTTGTACAAAATAGATGTTGCCAAATCTCATTTATTAAACTAAAAACTATGTATCAGATTTTTCATGTGATTCATGCACGCAATGCATTTCAATCGTGCCCGACGAGTGAGCGGCATCCTAAGGACTTGGAAAAAACAACAATAAAACAACTACAAACTATACAGTAAAACTTTTTACACCAAACCGTGGAACAATGCTTTTGAAGAAGCGCAGACAACCCGACGAGGTTTTGGCTTTTTGAGAACCCAGGGAATTCTCGGGATTATTTGCGTAATTTCGAGGAGTTTTTTCTTACATGCTCTTTATAACTGCCACTGCGTTTGTTAAGTTTTTTCCAAACTTTTGTCCAGAATTCATAATAGCTGTGTTTGATTATACTCGTACTTTATTATTACTTTCTCAACAACAACAATTAACAAAATAAATAATTTTTTTTTATTTTATTCAATTAAATTAAAAGAGGTATATTATTACATTACCAAGTGAATTTTATAATGCAGCATATTACAGCGAATTTATGTTGTTAATCACAATTATCATATTAAGGCTAGTTATAAAACTGTGTTGTATTACAGCACCGATAGTCTTAACCCGCAAATAAACGTTTCTTATCATACAACGTATACAAACTTTAATTAAGACAAGTTTAAGACTAACTATTATATGATGCTTCGTGACACTATTAGTTCATATGTTAATATATTATAGTAACTCTTTACATGGTGGGTAGAAGAGTCTAATAAAATAATATGTTTGTTATCTTATAGCATTGTCTTATTAAATGTTATATCATACTAAAAGGAAATTATCTTTTAATGCGTTATAGGATACGTTGTAAAAACCACTAGAAAATAGTTTAATATGACAACTTTTATTAAAAAACAGAATGGTCGAACCCAAACGCTTAATAAAATCAAGCAGTCCTTAAGACAACGCTATTCGACTGTTATAAAATAATTCAATCCTTTTAGAATTTCTTTTTCCTACTTGGGTTATTAAACTTATTAATAGAAAAATGTAAATATCATAAGCAGCTTAATGCTAAACTAAATAATATTAATAGTTTTGCTTCAAAATGGTCACGTATAAGCGATACCAAATAAACTTTGTTGTAAAAAATTCATTGTTGCCACCCATCGTCAATTTGACTTAAGTGATTGGGTAGCTTATCTGATATTTTTAATATTAAATAATTACTATAACACCTAGGAAATATATGTTTTTAACAATTCTAATAACTAATAAGCTTTTTTTTATTTAAAGTAACCTGGTTAACCTGATTTTATAACGATGTATAGCCGAAATACAAATTTTAAAATCATTGAACGTCAATTTTTATAGCTATCACAGAGATTCTAAACGATTTAGCTCATTCCAATGGACATTCTCTGCGGTGGAATAGGTGCCCCTGCAACCTATAAACTCCAAACATTCAGCCCGATGCGATGGCCTTAAGCGGCGCACACAGGAGAATTTACTGCAAAACGTAGCCAAAACCCGAGGATGTCTTATACTTTAATCTACTGAGGTGTTTATTGAGGCGAGACAGTGTCCTGTTAAAAACCCCGTGATAATCCGAAGATTGTTTTTATTTAACTCAAAGAAAATCCAATTCCAGGTTACGGATTGAGTCTTCCATGTTTTGAGTTCTGCTTTAAGTTGGTTTCCACTTGGGAAGCTGAACGGTTCTGGTCCAGTTAATAAAGTGTTAAGCATTACCTCCTATGTCTTTTGGTGGGCTGGCAGCGTAGCAAGTGGGTGAGCTGGCAGAGTAGGAGGACTGTATTTTCTTTGCTTATTAATATAATGGGCTCTTTCACAAAAAATAAAATACCCAATTCAAGGACAAAATCTGAAATAGAAGACTATTTTCAGTATATTTATCCAAAAAAAAAATAGTTCCATGACATTGAATAATTTTTTTATAGGCCCTCAAAATTGCTTTAATTTGAAATAATTTTAAAGTGCCAATTGATGACGTATGAAAAATACGCCAATCACATTGCAGAACGGTGCTCGTGCGCCAGCCAACAACTGGCAACATTGCGATTTGATTTGACCAGCACCACCTCAACTCAAGGCCAATCAACATGATATGGGCAAGGCAAATATGGCGGCGAAGGCAGCGCATTATTAAACTGTTTACCTTTAACCTGAAAAGCCGGTATTGGTTTCTCGTTCCGATTGCATACCAGAAATAATTAATTATCTTTAGTTTGTTGTGCTTTTGCAACACGTTTGTTTAGTTCTTAGTGTTCAGTGCATGGTGTGATCAGAAAATTGTGATAAAATAACAGTGTAATAAAAATCCAAACCAGACATTCCACATAGAGAACTTCAAACTTTTGTGCTTGTCGTACTCCTCTATTATTAATTATTTTAAGGTAAGAACTAGAAATATTTATCAAGATATTACACCTAAATGAGTAAAAAGCCTTCGCCGCCAGTCTGCATAGTACTTTATAATGGTTACTTACAATAATCAAAAGATAGGTATTAAAGGGTAGGTATTAACATTTTATTATAGCATGCCTTTTACATGCTCTGTTCCATATTGTCACGGGAATTATAGAGGGGGTTCCAAGGTTTCTGCTTTTATATTCCCCAAAAATAACGAGCTTCGTAAAAAATGGTTCACAGCTATTAAAAGAGATAATTTCACTCCTACTAGTAGTTCTCGGGTAAGAAGTGCATTAAATATGCCTCAAAAAGGCCAAAGGCCAAAGCCTCTGTTACCCTAGCGAGGATGTAGTTATGGCTACTGCTTACACTTACCTCACTATAAATAAAATATTGGAAGAAGAATCAAGCCTTTTACATCAAAAAGATCACAGAAAGATATTGACAACATTGACATTTGAAAATATAAATGGCCTGGATGTAAGTCTTTTTTTAGGTCACAATTGCCCCTCACATACGTCAGAATTTATTATTAAATCCATCTTGTTCAGAATATCCAATATTTTATTGAAGAACTATGCAAAAAAAAGGAATGACGTCTTTACCACAAAGACAATGTCCTATGTAAAGAGAAAGAGTAAAGAAAACTAAGCTAAGAGTAAGTTTTACTTACGAACCCCCAAAAAGGTATTTAGTTTTTTTTTTCCATATAAAATCTTGAAACACATATTATATTTTTTATTTATCCTCACCTATTATAGTTTAAATTTTATTACCATTTGTGTAATGATGCAAAACATAGAAAAAATATTCCATATTTTTTGACCCAAGCCAATGTAGTTTATAATTCCAAGAGCATTTACCAAGGCTTTTACACAGAATATCTAGCTACGCAACAGAAGCCTCGTTACATGTATAAAATTGTAGGTAGCAAAAGGAGACAGGCTTTTAAAGCCTGTCTCCAAATCAGATATTTTGATGCGGTAGTTTCGCTACTACATAATAGAGGGCAATAAATTTAAAAGAAAACAGTTTTCTACAAACAAAATTTAAAAGAATTTTGTGCAGTATTGCCATTGTGTAATTCATATCGTAATACTTCCTGATAAAGCCTACCTTCAAATTTGCTACATCATTTAAACATATTAAAATAGATCAGAGCTGTTTTTTTCAATTTGCCATGTTAGTTGGAATTAAATCTTATTAGCTAAATTACAATCACTTCCTGACGTTTGATTGTATAATTGAATCCTGAATTTTCATTGTAATTCGGCGACAATATAATAAGTGTTGTTCTACTATTATGATACCACTTCCTGACGTTCGATTGTGTTCATACCAAGTTCATATCGTATAATCGGGAAAAAACGGCGTTAGCGATGGCTACGAATATCGCTGTCATTTTATATGTAAATTTATATGGGAAATGTCATCGATCGTCCTTTTCCAGCCAACTGGACGCCGTTTTTTTCAGAAGCATATCAAGTGATACCATAATATAGTACTATATTACGATACATGGCGTTCGATTGGGCTTAAACTTGGTATACTATATCTTCAGTGACATTGTAATATCATGGTACTATGGAGCATATAAAGTGGTACCTTCTATAGTACCATATTTGATGACATAGCAATATTAGGTACATGGCGGCAATAGGGCTTAAACTTGGTATACTACGTATTTTCGGTGACATTGTAATATGATGGTACTATGATGCATATCATCTGGTACCATAATATAGTACCATATTATGTACATGGCGTTCGATTGGGCTTAAATTTGGGATACTACGTATCTTCGGTGATATGTCACTATGTTATTCACGTAATATTATGGTACCATAGAGCATAATAAGAGGTACCATAATATAGTACCATATTACGTTACCTTTTCCTGGCGTTCGATTGGACTTAAACTTGTTATACTACGTATCTTCGGTTACATTGTAATATGATGGTACTATGATGCATATAAAGTGGTACCTTAATACAGTACCATATTTCAATACCATTTCCTGGCGTTCGATTGAGCTCATATTTGATATATACTTGCGTATTTTTGATGACATTGCATTATTATGGTACCATGAAGCATATCAGCTGGTATCAAATATAGTACTATATTACGTACATGGCGTTCGATTGGGCTTAAACTTCATATTATTATATTATACTACGTATTTTCGGTGACATTGTAATATGATGGTACTATGATGCATATAAAGCGGTACCTTAATATAGCACCATATTACGATACCATTTCCTGGCGTTCGATTGGGCTTAAACTTGGTATACTACGTATCTTCGGTTACATTGTAATATGATTGTACTATGATATATATAAAGTGGTACCTTAATATAGTACCATATTACGATACCATTTCATGGCGTTCGATTGTTCTTAAATTTGGTATATTACGGATCTTCTGTGACATTGCAATATTATGGTACCTTAAAGCATATCAAGTGGTACCATAATATAGTACACTATTATGATATAATTTCCTGGAGTTCGATTGGGCCCAAATTTGGTATACTTGCGTTTCTTTATAAAGATTTCTTTAATTAATAATTTTAATTTATTTTACGAATTTTAATTTATTGTTCGATGTCGTGACAGCAACTTTTATGCCGAACTAATATATTATAATTGTACCTGTGTCACTTTTTAAAATCTACCTAGGTCTATATAAATAACGTGGCAAACGGAATAAATTTGTTATTATAGTATTTTTTAGTCAGTTAACATTTTTTCTACTGCATTTTAATAAATTATTTCCATTATTATTAAACTTATATTTCATTACTAATGTTCCAGCATTAATAAATATCACTATCAATCGCCCTATATTAATTTTAAAGGTAATTAAAGGTATTTTCTTAGTTAACATTATAAGGTAGTGTATATTAAAAATGTATATGTTTTGTAATAATATACTTAAAACTATTTTAATAGCCGAAGGAATAATTAATATAAGTGTATCTGACAAGAAAAGAAGAAGAATAGAAAGAAACACATACTGCACTATACACAGTAAAAAGAATGGGATGCCAATTCAAGTCTTTTTGAATATGGCAACTGTGCATATTTAGCCGAGCTACAAGGCAGTCGACGAGCCGTCGATCCAAAACCGAAAGTTCAAAATTTCTAATTATATTCTGATTATGATATTGTCGCGCCATCTAGTATTTGTGCAATTTTAGCTCTTTCATTTCGAGTATTTTTCTGTTGCGTAGCTAGATATTCTGTGCTTTTACTAAGACAAGTAACCTATATTGTTCATAATAGTATATATTTATCATACGTTCAGTGAATTCTAAACTATGGTAGGTAAGTGTTTGCAATTGAATATTTAGTTTATATTGCTATTTTCTGTCATATATTTCTGGTTATTTCTTTTTCCGATGATTTTGAACACTCGATATATGCTACCTCAAGTTTGAATATTTTAACACTACCTATTTTCTGAGAAAGCAGACCTTTTTATAAAAAGTAATTAACTGATGTTTTCATAAAAGTAATAATACAAAAAATTCCATTCTTATGTGGAGAACTTTAGACTCCCTGTATGTTAAAAAATTAGTGAAATATTACGTAATCTAACCCGACATTTGTGTGAAAAATGTATATTTGGAAATAAAACAGGTTTTAAAATACGCGCCAAATAAAGCACTTCTATCTCCGCCATATTGGAAAGAAAAGAAAGGTTGAATGACTTTGTCTGGAGGTGGTGGTGGGTCAGAATGGTGGCCCGGCCGCGGCCGTGTTGCCGCTTTTCAACATGCCAGGTGTGACGTATTAAAAATAAAGTGCCGATTTTTATTCTGGGCTTTTTTGTTTTTATTTATTTTCTCAAGAACGACTTCAAATTTTTCGAAAGTGAGATAGCAGAAAATTCTAGAATTAATTGCTTTATTCAATTATGCTAATTCCAAAATATAGTGAAAGCCCATTGGTGTACAGATTTTTTTTTATTAGTATAATTGGTTTACAGGAATTATTTTCTGAGAAATTTAAGTTGGTAGGTAGGATTCTCGGTAAGATTATTTACCTTGATGAGGGTTCGGAAAATGACACGTTACTCTTAAAACCACAAAAACTACCTTACATGTAGTTCATCAACATAGAGGGCGTATAGTTTATGTAACTTTCAAATATCAAACTCGAAACTGTATCAACCTTCATTATTTCATGCATATTTTCATCGATAGGTTTGTAGCTTCTGAATAACGGTCTAGGTAAAGCATCTAGCTCATTTGACAGCTCAGAATTAGAATTTAGAGTTAGTAACTCGTATTTTCATTGAAGGACACTGTCATATTACTTTCAAATCAATATTCAACGAGAATATTCGTATAATTTATTAAAATTACTGTAAATCACTATGAATAAGGAATTATTTGTAATTGAGCTATCATTTCTGTATTATTAAACCGGTAAATGATGGAGATAAACAATTGTGATTGATTAAAATTTTATTTCAAGATGAAAATTTTTGTTAACAACATTCTGAGAATTCGAATAGTGAATTGAATAATGACAAGACCAGTGACATCTGTCTAAAAAAGACTATATAGGTTATGGAAAATTTAGAGTGACAATTTTGATTATGTAAAAGAAATACATATTCTATGAGTTTACTGGTTGCCTAACGATTAATATTAAAAATAAATCAACATTTAAACAAAAACAGACCACACAAAACAAAATGGTGGTTAGTAGTAGTCAGAGATATAGATGTAGAGAATTATCGTTTCTTAATAAAAATTAAAAAAAAAACATTATAAAATTATAAAGCTAGAATAGTATACGGGTTTATATTAATTCTATTTTTTTGAAGCTTATAAAAAGCATTCATAAAAAAATGTATATCCTTGAAATCCTGCAATTTCATAGCTGTTAGTAAGAAGTTTCACTTCAAATATGCGCACATAGTGCACACACAATTTTTTTTTGAAAAAAAACTACACTTAGTTAATCAGGTAAATTACGTCTTATTAAACTACTTTCGAACCCTGACCTTGATAAGCAAATCTATACTAATATATAAAATCCTTAAGTGACTGACTCACTGATTAATCACGATCCTGCTCAAACCACTTAACGGAAGGAGCTCAATTTTGGCATACAGGTTGATTCAAGGCTGTAGAGGTTCGATAAGAAGGGATTTTTCGAAATTCCAGTTCCAAGGGGGTGAAACCACCCCTCAAATATTGCAATATTTTAGTATTGAAAATACTTCTGGCCGCGTTTATATGGGACCCATCTTTGAAAAAACGACATGCTAGAGGCGACATGGAGTTCATTAACCTGCCTAATCAACTTGTCAACACGTAAGTCGATAGCTGAATAGCAAGGCCGTCCGAGGGCCGAAATGAGGTCTTATTAGTGTGGGCCAACTATTTTATGGATATGGATGTTTAGTCTCTGAAAGCCGATATTATTATAAAAAAGAATATGCGTCAAGGCATGGGTTGTTAAGTACAGTTGGGCTATTTTAATCTAACTCTTTCCGTATGAGAAGCAGGGGGCAAATTATACGTGTGAAAGAGCGGAATAACATAAATAAATAATAAATTTAGACTAATGCAATATTTTTTCTTAGCGCGTAGGATAATGCGCACAATCGATGCATTAAAGGGAATAATTAATTAAATCATTCCAATCAAGTTCCAAAACATATTCATCAAGTTCCAAAACATATAATAATTCGGGTCTCATCGGATCTGCTGATATATTTTGATAAAATTTAGGCTATTAGGACCTATATTTTTTTATATGATAATTATTTTTTTAATTAACAACTTAGGACAAAGAAAAAGCTTGCATGGTTTCCACCGCCAACGTAAAACAAATGAATTCAAGGCGGTGCCAAATATTTATTGGGATAAGTTTTTATCGTTTAAATATTGTTGTAAATAATAATTATCATTTAATTACTGCTAACTTATTAAATTTCACAACACGGCGAAATTTCAACAAAATCGGCTAACAGATCTTTGAGATCTCTACAGGGTCCGGCAATAGTGCGTCGGGCATCGGTAGCTCCTAGAATAAAAAACTTGAGAATTTTGTTTAAGTGCAGACCTAAAGTATGTACCAGGATGTATTTCGGGAAAATATTTTAACTTCTATAGGGTGGCTCAAAAAAGTGTGAGTGGATCTGGATGATTTTTTAAATTGAACACTCCTGTATATTATTGCATTTTTTTTCCTTTCAGATCACTTTACATAACCCTAAGATATGAATAAATATATTTCGATAGTTTCAGAGATATTAAAAAATAAATCAAAAATATATATTTTTCAGCCTTCTTAAAAAAAATTATTAAAAATACAAAAACTGTCCTGAAATCAAAACTATATTAGGTATTTACATTAGATGTTCTGTTCTCACTTTTGCTATAAATATGATAATCGTAAATCATACAGGATGTTCAATATTCTACGCCAAACTTTCTAAAATATAAAATATTTTTTCTTTGTTTTTTAAATGGAACACCCTGTATATTATTTTTTATTAGATGGAGAGTAAAAAAAATGAACATTTTTTTAATTTAGAGTATTTCAAAATTCTTAACGATTTCGCAAATACACGCAGTTATTTCATATGGCGCTTTCAATGGTAAAATATGAGAGAAAAATCATTGGTTGGCTTTGATAAGAATTTACTGTGGAAAATGCCATATGAAATATAAAACCGCAAATATCTGCAAAGCCGTTCAAAATTTTGAAATACTCTAAATACAAAAAAATGTTCATTTTTTAATTCTCCGTCTATTGAAAAAATAATATACAGGGTGTTCCATTTAAAAAAACGAAGAAAAATTATTTTATATTTTAGTAAGTTTGGCGTAGAATTTTGAACATCCTGTATAATTTAAGATTTTCATATTTATAGCAAAGTAAGAACAGACCATCTAATGTAAATACCTAATGTAGTTTTGATTTCAGAAAAGTTCTTGTATTTTTAATAATTTTTAAGAAGGGCTGAAAAATATATATTTTTCATTTATTTTTTAATATCTCTGAAACTATCGAAATATATTTATTCATATCTTAGGGTTATGTAAAGTGATCTGAAAGGAAGCCAAAAATGCAATAATATACAGGGTGTTCCATTTAAAAAAAATCATCCAGGTCCACTCACACTTTTTTGAGCCACCCTATAGAAGTTCAATATTTTCCTGAAATACATCCTGGTACATACTTTAGGTTTGCACTTAAACAAAATTCTCAAGTTTTTTATTCTAGGTGCTACAGATGCCCGACGCACTATTGCCGGACCCTGTATATCAAGATGAGCAGTTTTTAATAATTATTCCGAGTTATTATTACATACTTGTTTTACAATTTTATTGTAATACAGTAGCATTCCTTCAAATAAATTTTGATTTAAGTATTGTTAATATAGTCATATTAATGATTATAGCCCGTATGATTTCTAAAATAAATAATCAAGCGTGTTTTTATCAGAATTATTAAATGATTAAGTAGAAATAGTTAATATTTAGTAACTTCGTAAGTGTTATATTTTAATATAACTATGGATTTATAATAATTAAATAATTATCTTAAATTTAAATTGTGGTAAACTTGTATGAATTTCAATCATTTATATTTAAAATCTTAGGGAAGGCAATATAGATTTTAGGCAGGAGAATTCAAGAGAACGACTGTGTAATTAGTAATTAAGACTTTACAATTTTTTTACTTGCCATTTTCTTATCGTTCACGTTGTACGTTGACTGACTTCGTTGTGTCACACAATCTGAATTTCTGATATGATGCAGAACTGATAAATTGGACCAAATATATTAATTGCAGGTAATCAAAGACATATTTTTGTTAATTTTGCAAACATTTAAGGCATGCAATAATTTTAAAAAGTTTTGACGTGAGATTACTCTATAATTCTTGGAAGTCTTGGATGATAAAGATTTGAATTATTATGGGTCTGTTTTGTTTAAGAAGCTAACAAATCATTTCAAAAACTCAACTATGAAAATATAATGGTAGCCAATTTTTAAAATCATGCATAGCTATAATGTTCTATATTAATTGGACATACTGAATGTAAACTCGGTATAGTTGCTGCAATCGATAATATATTTTGTTGCTTTTCATATCACACAACATTTTCATCATAACAAAAAACCGTCAATACCGCTACTCATATTATGGGCACCTATGACTTAAATCTCATAATAATGTTTAAAAATGCATAGGCATACATACTATGAGTATTGGTTGTGACGGGTTTTTACTAGGTATGATGAAAAGAAGCTGCAAACTAAATTATCGTGGAACTATATTTTAATTTATTTTTATCTACAGTAACTATTACTTATTTTTTTGTATGGCGAATTTAAATTTATGGACCGTCCATAAATTTTACACCGTAAGTTCGAATATTGGCTAAACCTAGAAATACCCAGGTAATAGCCCGAAATATGCAAAAGAGGGAGTGAGTTTAGGTTATATTAGAATTAGGTTTTAGTTGGTTTTGCATTAATAAAAATATAGGCCTAATCTAAACTTAACCTAAAGTGACCTTTTTTGCATATTTCGGGCTCCTACGTGGGTAACCCTACGTTTAACCAATATTCGGGCTTTTACGGTAACATAATACTCATTCTGATTGGTTTAATCTGGCTCCATAATGAAACTGTGGGTTCGAGGTGCTATTGCAAATTAATGCCATTAATTCTATATATATACGAGTATATATACATACATACCTCACATTTCTATAGTGTCGTGACCGTGATCGTGACCATTCATGAATCCGTACACGTTCATCTTCATCATTAATATTTTTCTTACTAAATTCTTTACTTTTATAAAAAGCCATCACGATAAAAATCAAATATCAAAATTATTTAACATTGCGAACGGTTCACTTGTTCACTATACGTATCTGGAATATATCTGCGAATGGCAATTAGCGATACGTTAGACTGCCGGAGTGCTGACGTCACGAATGTCAAATTGCTTTCCAAACAAGCTTTAGTTCTTTTATATTTCTATTGAGCTCTTCCAAATGACGTCACAAGTTAACATAAAATGTAAAAAACAGGTGATTGCTGACCACCGCCGCGCCGCGCCGACTTTTGTGTCTGGTATTTTCAATACGCCTATGATGGTTGCGCATGTTGCAAAATCTGTGAATTTTTTATTTAAAAAACGATCAAGTTTCCGAAAAAACGCTTAAACACGTATATTTTATTATGTTTTTTACATATTTTAAGATTTTTTAAAAATGTATACAGGGTGTTTCAAAAAACCTGGTCATTGATTAATCACGATTCTGCTTAAAACGCTTGACGTAAAAAGCTGATTTTTAGAGAACGGATTGACTTTAGGGTGTAGAGATTCGATAAGAAGGGATTTTTCGAATCTCGAATTCTAAGGGGGTGAAACTACCCCTCAAATATTAGAATATTTTTTATTTAAAAACCGGTACGTTTTTCGGAAAAACTCTTAAACACGTATATTTTATTTTGTTGTTTTACATATTTTAAGATTTTTTAAAAATTTATACAGGGTGTTTCATAAAATATGACCATTGAGTAATCACAATTCTGCTTAAACTGCTTGACGTAAAAAGCTTATTTTTACCAAACGGATTTTTCGAAAGTCAAATTCCAACGAGTTGAAACTACCTCTCAAATATTACCAAGTTATATAATAATATCGCCATATTTTTTTTTCTCATGCTGACATAAATGTGAGAAAATTTTATTCACTTTGTATGTTAATGGAAATTCTTGCTTTGCTTTATCCTCACCATTACAAATGATTAATTCGACGTGAACGAAGTCGCGGGATACACGCTAGTAATATAATAAATGTTATACCTTAAAAGCAACCCAACTTTCATATTTAAGGTTTTGGCCACAGATTTTAAAAAATTCTCCTCTGTGCGACGGCCGTAAACGTACTGAAAAGATGCGTCTGTTGCCATGACTACGGACGCCGGAGGGGCGAAAGCGACGTCGACGGCAGCGTCCCAACGCTCGCTACGAGCCGGCTCTATTCTCCCGTCCCTGTTTGCCATCCTTAAATCGGACGATTTAAATTAGGAAAGGGATCCGCCATAAAAATAAAGCTAAAACGTCTCATTTTATTCCTTGCCATAATATTTCCGACGGGCGCACAATTGAGTTTAAATTCAGTTGACGATATTACTCTGTGTCCTTTTGTGTTCCTTTAAATAGGTAATATCCTTAATGACATTTATTTGCATTATTATGTCTAATAAAAAGAGTAAATCTTTTAATCTCATTTTTAAAAATTAGGAAAAAATAAAACCAGTAATTTATTCCACTAATTTAAGGTTCTGAATGACGCTTTCATCATCATAATTTTCAGCTTATTCAACCATTTCCAATTATGATGTAGCCTCCCTCACATATTTAGATACTCTCTTTGTAGTTAGGCTCATTGTTGTGTATTGTTGGTTATGCGGGCACAAGTTTTCCCTGCTAATTTCCTAATATCATTGTCCCATCTCAGGTTCGGTCTTCTTCTAGGTCTCTTAATTTCTTGTGGGCACTATGCAAGAACGGTAAACTAAGAGGATTGCTCATTCTTATAAGACGTACGTTTGCCTCTTCCCGCGCTTCAGCTGACAGTTGTGACGTCATTGTAGTCCTTGTCATGATAGTGTGGATTATTGGTTGCCTATGGTATACTAATAAAAATAACAGCTGAGAAATTTTGAGTTAATTATTTTGTCGATTTTAAATGTGAAAAAGGTGTTTTTAAAGTTTTTAGAGCTATAGAGTTTATAAACAGTGGCGTAGCTACCTAGGGGCTAGGCGGGGCAGTGCCCCGGGGCCCTCAAGCTCAGGGGGCCCTCGAATCCTTACCAGAAATCTTAGTCGAACTGAACTTTTGGAAATTTCTCCCATTTTCAAAATAAATATGACAGGTTGCAACCCCACTTTGATCATGACAACTCAGTTGAGAGAAATTCAAAAAGTTATGCAATAGGGAATTCCCCTAAATTCTTTCTGTAGGTTGGCAGTGTTGTCAATTTGACGGATAGTGATATGTGCGTTTTATTGTGAATTCGAGTTAAGATTTTTTTTTCGAGAACGGTTAAAAAATTAATGCTGTATCAGGAGTAAGTAAGCCAATGTCAATAAACTTTTTTGTACTGGTTAATATAGTGGTTCAATTTTATTTGATTTTACCACTCATATTGATGTCCGTTAAGTCAATAAATCGTATCAAATCTATAGATTTCCTCACCGGTTTTCAAACCGAGAAAAATATTTAAAATTGCGATTTTCAATAATGTACTACACACAGTAATATCTCGATTAGATACACGTTTTATTGGTATGAGTGCAGTCTGTCATATATTCGATTTTCTAACACCAATATTTTTATTACATGTTGATGAAGTAACTTTATTACAAAAGTGTGACGAATTCTAAAGAAAATATTCAAATATAATAGGCCCTAGTTTTTCACTTCAATTTATTAATATTTACCACCTAGTTTTACCTCAACTAACTCAAGCATGGACTGTTCACCAATTATGTAAGGAAATAATGAGCAAATATGGAGTTCTATAATGCGACCTAACGGAAGTATTTACAGCAATATCGTCAATTTGTTCTAGTTTAATTTTTATTGTGCAAATATTATATTTATAAAAATATATTCCATTTAATATATTGTGTAAACTATTTACTATATATATTGTGTAACTAAAACGGGGTCGCGACAATATTATTATTCTTTACAATATCTGTCACTTCTGCAGCAGCTGAAAGATCATTTAGCAAATTAAAAATAATAAAAAATTATTTAAGAAATAATATGGGTCAAACTCGACTCCTACATTTATCGCTAATAGCAATTGAAAATAAACCCGCATCAAGCCTGGATTTAAACGAAGTCATTGATACTTTTGCGAAAACTAAAGCTAGGAAAAAATTGTAAATATAATTGTTGTTTAGTCAGTTGGTAGGCCCCACCTTTATACAGGGTGTCCCAGAAATAAGTGCAAGTATTTTAACTGGCAGTAAAGTTCAACCACAGAGACACGCCTATGAGGTTTTTTTCGCGATTTTTTTTGGATAATTCAATATTTTTTGAATTTTTTTGGAAATTTTTTTAGTTTTTAGTTAAAAAACATAATTTCTTGATAATATTGCAACATAAATATTAGATTAAATTTATATGAAAGAAAATCCAGAAAATATTCAGTGGTTCTCAAAATTTTAGCAAAAAATCATTTTTTTTTAAATTTTTAAAGTAAAATAACTCCGTTATTTTGGACTTATTTGAAAAACGGTAAAGAGAAAATATGTTTCTTTTATCGAGATCTACCACCCTTAAAATACTTGCATTTATTTCTGGGACACCCTGTATAATAAACCCTTGAATCTTCTCTATTTCGTTTTATTAGCCAAACCTACACCAAGCATTAATTGTAAACCTAATCAGTATACATAGCATTGGGGCCCCATTTTTTAATTTGCCCCAGGGCCCTTGGTTACCTAGCTACGCCACTGTTTATAAATAGGTTTATTTTGTGTTGTGGATTTTGACTAAGTGCTTACTAAGTGCCTACGATATTGTTAATTAATTATTTTAAAGCAAAATATGTACGTACTCTAAAAAGAATGCCTGCAAAAGATGAAACTGGGAACTCCTGTTCTTAAAAATGCATTATGCGAATATTTAATACGATTTATACAGTTAATTTTCTATACTGCATACATATAAGGTGTTTAAATAAATAATCTAAATAATAAATGTTTTGCATACGGCAACCAATAATACACACACTGTCATGACAAGGACTACAATGACGTCACAAAGCGAAGAGTTTTCGCATGCACCTGGCAGACACTTTCGGCTGAATGAGCAGTCCTATTAGGTTAACTGTTCTTGGGTACTATCTGTGGTACTATGCTGTAATTTTTGTGCTCCATCTATTGCCCATTACCATTTGAGGGATTTGACTCTGTGGATGATATCTATTACCTGTCTTTTATCGTATCCACTCTATTCTTTTGCGGTCTTTCTTGGTTATTCCCAGCATATTTCGTTCCATTAAGAGTCTATTACGCTGTACTTTCGGGTCGCTCTCAGGTGTCGGGAAAGCGGGTGTTTGGCCGAAGGAAGCATATATTATATTTCAGAAATGCCTAAAGCTTAGCCCGATCCTGTCGTGTTAAGCCACACCCAAAATTCCAAACGAATGTGCTTTGATTAAGGCTTGATTAAGGTTTGCAGAGCTTTCGCATTTGCCGTAAAATAGCGAGCAATTTGTTACAAAACCATATAAATTATATATAACTGTAATCACAAAACTTCAATCTACGTCTGTATTGTAACGGAATTTTAAATTATGTCTTTATTTTCGAGAAAATTTAATCAAACACATAAGGAATATTTTGTTGATGTTTGACCATCAAAATATTAAAAATAAAGAAGTTGTCTAAAAATGTGCTACAATACGGATATAGTATAATCCTTTATCTTTAATTTCCTTCTTAATTTGTGTAAAAATACCTTCCCAATTTTACCTAAAATGTTAAATGCCGAATGCTTGTTTTACTACTTTTTCGGACTAGTGAAACAGACTCTTAAGCGTTGTGCGACCTGCAGTTTTAAGTGTCCAGGTTTCGCAATTTTCGCATGCTCGTCGAATGTTTTCTTCTTTAAATAAAGTAACATTCTAGATTTGAATAGGATTGAGTTTCTTCCGTAAGTACTCCATGCTAATTTAATTCTTCTGTTGATTTCTGGTAGTAAGTGTTTATTTTTTTTAATATAGCTCCGTAGTATAAAGTAGGAGTCTACATTGACTAAAAGTATTTCGGTTTCCTGTCTGTTACAATAGATTCGACCGTTCCGCACAAAAATCTTTTTCTGTTTTTTTTCCTGAAAATCTTCATCCGTTTGTCCAAGTCTTCCAATTACCGGTTAAAGGAAAATCCGGAAAATCTACCGGGTCAAGAGAAGGGTCGTCGTCAAACTTTCCCAACTTGTGTTTTTTTTGTACTTCTTCTTTTGGCTCGTTTAATTTTATCTCACAGCCGGATTAAGCGACTTTCCGGAATTTCCATTTCACTTCGAACAAATACAAAAAGGCTTGTTTTTTTAGTCGGAAAAAATCCATTTTATGATATATTTATTTTAATATATTATTATTTTTAAAAATCCTTCTAAATAAAGTCAACAACGAAAGCCAAAGACTCTGTCTAAAAATTAATATTAGAAAAACTAAATTTATGGCTGTTGTTTAAATTTATGTGTAACCAAACGTGTTAACCAGACCTAACCTAACCTAACCCAAACAATACATTTTTAGGTTCGCGCTGATCAACTTCCCCCTACTATAGAATCTACAATCTACCATATAACATACCGTGCTGGCAACTCTTAATTTTGAGTAGGTATTTAAATGTGTGGAAGTAAATCGTATAGAAATCTTATCAAGTCGGAGTGAGAGAAATGCGGCGATGTGCTGTTGCGGCGTTGCCACTTCTCCCTTATGCCTTTCCCTATAAAGTAATGTAAAGTCACGATCGCAAACCGCTTATTTTTAAAAGACTTTTTTTCGGAAAGATAACTAGATAAAATCATTACTTAATGCCACTTACTGCCATTACTCGCTGACGAGTATTTGACACACATCAGAAGATGGTTACGCAAGATGTTTCCTGTCATGAGCCTTTCTGTGACTGAAAAGCCCGATACGTGATGTTATCTCTCTTCCGCACTCCGGACATTCAAAAATCTCACCACTTTGTTGCCTCTTTACTTTTTGGTTGTCGTTATTAACTGAATTTACAATTCTTCTCCATTGCGTTCTATTGTGCGCTGCTTCCTCCCACTGATGCTGCATACTTATCCCCTTTAAGTTTTCATCAAAAACATCCTTGTATCTCTTGAGTTGTCCACTCGGTTTCCTCTTACTCTCTATAAGTTCACCGTAAAGAAGAGATTTCGGTAGGCGATTTTCTTACATCCTGCATACGTGGCCAACCCATCTTAAGCGAGATTTAGTAATCATGACTTCAGCGCTCTCGCAGCTTGCTTTTTCAAGGACTGATACGTTTTTGAGACATGGTGGTACCATTTCATTCTTAACAGTTGTCTAAGGTGTCTCTGTTGCAACTTGTTTAATGAGCTCGTGTGCCGGCGGTACGACATGGCACCCAGGTTTCGCTTCCATATAACATGGTGGGGATTATTACTGCTCGATACACTACAGGTTTCGTTTTTGTGCTCAAGTCATGATTATAGAAAACCCTGTCTTTTAATTTCCAGAATGCTCTTGAGGCGCTGCTGATTCTGTGCTGAATCTCAGAGTCGATATTTGCCTTTTCCGAAATCAAACTGCCAAGGTAGTTAAATTTCGATATATATTCCAATAGTTCTTCTCCGATTTTTATAGCGTTGTTATGATTTTCCGGGGGAGTGCACATGATTTTTGTTTTATCGATGTTCAGTTTAAGGCCCAAAGTCTCGTATGCCCAGGTATATGTGTTCAGCATTTCCTGTAATTGCTGTAACGTATTTGCAACTAGAGCGCAGTCATCAGCGTATTGGAGTTCTGTGATGAATTTTTTATGTGTTTTTGCACTTTCCTGCAGTTTGCTGTCCACTATAATAGAGAGCGCTGCCATTAATATGTTGAATAGGAGATGAGCTAGGACACATCCCTGCCTAACTCCTGTATTTGTCAGGAAGGGATCGCTCAGTGATCCATGATGTGACACTCTCGACTTGTTGTTATGGAGGCTTTTACACACAGTAAGAAATTTGTTGGGCACTCCGAACTTTTGCATAATTGTCCAAAGTGCATCTCTGTTTACAGAGTCGAAGGCTTTCGTTAGGTCGATGAATGAAACATAAAGTTTACTCTGCTGTTCCTTTACTTTTTCCTGTAGTTGGCAAACGGAGAATATGGAATCAACGGTACTGCGGTTGGTGCGAAAGCCCGTTTCCGATTCTGGGAGGACTTTTTCTATATGTGGGTGAAGGCGGTTTGACATAATTTTTGTGAGAACTTTTCCTCCGATAACCAGTTATGCACACTTATAGATTTCCGCTGGAATCGCGCCACAGCCAGCCGATCTGTTGTTTTTAAGTTGTTTTATGGAGGCCTTTATTTCCTGTTCCGTTATTGGAATATCTAATACATCGATGCTGTTATACTGAGGTATTGTGTTTAGTGCTTGCATATTGGGGATATTGTCTTGGTTAAGGATATGGCTCTAATGCTCTTTCCAGCGATTTCTGATTTGCTCTTCCTCTTTTAGAAGTTCACCGTTTTGTGCCTTGATTGGGCAGCTTACGTTCTTAGTTGGGCCGTATACTTTTTTTACAGCCTCGAAGAATTTACGATAGTCGTGATGCGCGGCGTATTCTTGAATCTGATTTGATGATAAAGTCATTAGATATGTGTCGAAGCATCTGAAATGGAATTATAAGTATATCGTTAAAGTGTCCATATTTTTTATAACGAGAAAACGTCAGTAATCACGATAACTTTAAAACTCAACTTTTTAACACATAACACGAACTCAAAAACCACTTTAGATATTGACACTTTTTTTATTTTGAAGTTCGGATCTTTTACAAGATGTTTAAATGAGAAAAATTTATTAAATGGCGTGTTTTTTTTTCATTCGAAAAATTTAAAAAACCCGTTCATTTATTTTTAATTTATTTATAGCAATTTTCAGCAATCGTGTAATTTTTTTATTTGTAAAGATTTCCATATGCTGAGAAAATATAGCAGAAGTATTAAAAAAATTTTTGAGAAAAATTCATCAGAGTTCTAATAGCGCGACCACTGTCGAACACTAACTGAATACCACCTATTTTAACCAAAAGTGCAAGTGTTTCTAACTTGCATTAAAAATTTACAAGCTCTAGGGAAAATTACAACGACTCGTTATGAAATAAACAAATAAACTATCAGGAGACGTAACTAAATCGTAAAGCTGAACGCATGATATACGCCCTTCTCTAGAAATTTAAGGACCGATTGGGTCGACCGGTCGACCGCGAAGAATGCTTATCCCCTTCCACGTCTCTTAGCAATGTGCACAGATTCTCTGTTTATTTCATACGTTTGGCAACGTTTTTACTGTTCTCTCTTTGTTCAGTATATTATAATCGCATTGTACTCTTTTTACACACGGAAATCTCGATCTAAGATTAACCTTTGCCAGCCTTTAGTATAACCTAAGAACTTTTTAAATACAACCCGTCTCAGAGATAAAAATCGACCCTTATATCCACCCAACACTAACCAAACATTACATCAAACATCCTAAACAAATACAGTTTATTTCTCCCCGCCCTAAAGCTGCTCGTGCCGATGCAGAAATATCTAATGCTAATAAAAAGGGAGCACTTCCATAAATTGGTTAAGTGTTTTTAGAGGCCCTTTCGTGATCGCCGATGTCACGCGAACGTTTGACTTCGTTTCGGTAATGCCCTCTGGCTGAACGAGAAATCGACGTAAATTACTCGGATGGCACGAGAAGAAAGTCAGAGGTCTTAAGTACTTTGTGATTTATCCCAGGAGGAACATAGTGATGTCCGTTAGAAATAAAAGATGTCGTTTATTAGCAATAATAACCCCGTTTTATAACACTTCTTGATGTAAGAGATTATAAAAGGTGGCAGAAAGTTATCGACAGCCCACAAATGTAAATTACCATATAATTCTCAGTTTTTTAAAGCGACTAAAAAGAGGTATAGGTTTGGTGCATTTCAGTTCATTTAATTTTTTAAAAATTCCCACCGCAGCGCTCGAACGGCAGAATTTAAAAATGCCGGGTATAAATGCGCCGTTACCGCTTATGTCGATCGCATTGAAATAACATTAAAATCGTGGCTTTTTTATAATATTTAAGTGTTTCTTTTTTTACTAGTGCAGTTATTGAAACTATAAAACACTCAGGTTCGAGGTTTGGGTGATATAACGCTGTTTAGTGTAGTAAAAAATAAGTGAAAAAGAACCCGAACTAGACGTCGTGTTGTGTTGTGACAATTTCAAATGTTAATAAAATTGCTGAAAATATGTTAAGGCGTAAATGAGAGTGTAATTAGGGCGTTGTTGGGTGCAATAACATTCAATAACTCAACTTTCCCGGATATTCAACTCTCCCGAAATAAAATTTTATAGCTTCACAGTTTCTCACACCGTTTTGATCAAAAGCAAAAATGAATTCAAGCAGTTCGACGAAACAAGCGAGTAAACAAAGTGCTCATTGCATTATCAAAAAATTAAATAGGCACATATACCATTAGAGGATAAAATATAATTTGCAATATTAATGGTACACTTTTTTTAATCAACTAGTGATTAAATGTTTTGTGAACATCTTCTAAAATTATAATTATGTACCTTTAAAAAAATTCGTTATAGCTGAAATAGCCCCAATTATGACCCCACAGCAACTCCCACTAAAACTATACTCGCTACCGTTCTTAGTTGAACTCATCTAAAAAGTTTTTTTAGCTGGAATAATAAATTAAAATACAAGTTAGACCTTCTGAAGATATCAAAATATTTACTTTTTTATTTTTATTTTTAGAATTTTTTTTTTGTTTACAATATCCTTCGATGGTGGCAGCACCGGCGGAGAATGCACCAAGCTTATAAAAACTCCACTGCGAAAAGCAAGACATGTAAATTGGCGCAGTCGGTAGGACAACTGATTTCCTTGAACCTGGTACACAATTATTCAGTTACATTATTTCACAATAATTATTATTCACTATTATTAGTGCCATTTTCCCCCACTAGGGCGTTATCGAGTATTTTTGTTGTCAAATCATTTTTATTTAATCACACGGTACAGGGTGCCCCATTTTCATGTGTTTTGTGGGTTGTGTTTTTTGTTTATGAGTAGAGACACAAAGATGCGGTTTTCACATCACTGTGCTACTTTTTTATGAAATTAAAGAAAAATCTACATACAGATTTGTCCCAACTCTCTTAATTCCTGAAATACAGGGCGAATTTGAAAATTTGGCATTTTTCGACACCCTTCGTATCTCGGTAATCTTATAACTTATCGAAAACGTGAAAACTGACTCTCATAGAGTTTTTACCTCTACTCACGTGCTGAGTTTGGTTCCAATCGGCCCACATTTAAGAAAAATCATGATGATTTCGTCCATTTAGAGGCATCGGTTCGAAATCTGAAATCGACGCACATTTTTTTTCAATATTGTCGTTAGTCCCACCCTGATGAAGATGTAAACAAAACGTCATATCCAACTTTGCAGGGTGGGACCTTGTGCACCGTCGCTCATATAGCCTACCCACCAAATTTGGTCGCGATAGGACGACATCAACTTATGACGTTTCTTACGTCAAAACTAACTGTCACACCTGCCGTAGTCGGTGAAGTTGACCTCGATCCAATCTATCGACATACCAAATTTAATTTAAATCAGAAAATTTTTTGATTTGATTCATTGATGATGGAGTTTCGTAGTGCACGAAACGTCGTCAAAATATCATGAAAACAATTTACATCTTCTAAAATGATAATTATGTAGAGACACAAAGACGCCGTTTTCACATCACTGTGCTACTTTTTTATGAAACTAAAGAAAATTCTACACACAGATTTGTCCCAACTCTCTTAATTCCTGAAATACAGGGCGAATTTGAAAATTTAGCATTTTTCGATACCCTTCGTATCTCGGTAATCTTATAACTTATCGAAAACGTGAAAACTGACTCTCATAGAGTTTTTTTACATAGAATTCAGTGACGTATCTAGATTTTCACTGGAAGCTGTCATTCTTGAAATATGACCCAAACATATGTTTTTAAACGGGATATACTTTATATTATTTTTTATTTTTCTTGTTATGTTATTGACAAATAATTATTGAGCTTTCTAAAAGTATTTTATACTACATACTTATTGTCATAAACAAGGTAAAAAAACTGTGTGCGCGCTACGTGCGCATATTTGAAAAAGTGTAGTTTGAAATGTTGAAAAAGTAATAAATTTAAAAAAATATTTTTTACGTGTAACAAATATTTTTTCGCGTGACTTAACTTATTGGATTCAAACAACCCGTTTTTAAAAAAGATTTATTTATAAATTTAATTTAACAAGTGGAGAAATACGTGTTTACAGCTCGACAACAAAGCTCTAACTGCATACAAATACAATGAGAATTAACGAAGTTAACAATAATGCTTGTCTCAGCGAAAACAGAATTAAAGTCTTTTTCATATGATCTTCATGGTAAAGGGTTGTGTAACACGTGTAACAAATAGTTTTATACACGTAATAATTTGATTCACTTTCACAAAATGTGTATTAAAATATCAATATTTTTTATAAAAACGTGGACTGCTCACAAATACACGTCGCGTTACTTAGTATTTCTAAGGCTGAAAACATAGTGGAGCGACGAGGAGAGCGGCGAGCAAGCAGCGAGACGTCGCGTCCAAAACAAACCTGTGAAGACAAGTACGCGTGTGAACATAGTAAAGCGATCTGCTCGCCGCTCTACTATGTATTAGCACAATTAGCACCTCGAGGCTCGATCGACGCGATATCGCGTTGCTTGCTCGCCGCTTTCCTCGTCGCGCCACTATGTTTTTAGCCTAAGCCGTAGGCTGTCCTTACCACTTTTTCGATCGTCACCTATATTGTAGCTTGTGTATCACGGCCTTGAATTTTTAACCCCAGCGCGCGTAAAGAAGTTTCACTTCAGAAGTGCTCCGAAACGATGTATAAGACAAGAGAAAAGTAAATAAAGTCAATGGAAGTCCGAAAGTCCTTTAGTATTAATACTGGAACATTGTCTACCATATTTATCTATTATTGTTTTCTTAAAAGAATAAAACATTCTCGCATTTTAAAGGACATGTGACATCAATGCACGTTTATATAAACCCATCTAACTCAAAATTAAAACGTAAATATATTGCCACGTCACCATTTCATTATCGACATGCAATACAAAAAAGTTCACGGTTGTGCTGAGCCCTCTGTTGTGGCATCGAACACCGAAGTGCCCTTTATCTATTACGTATCAATCATGCCGCGCTTTCAGCGAGCGAGAGGCTTTAAATTTGGCAACACTCCTCCGCTTTAAACCGCGTGCCACGTCAATGATAGATTGGATTTTAATACTTGTGTATTGATACGGGAAAGTATGGTCGAGGGGGTAGAGTGGTTATTTTGAAGCGTCGCGTTGGCGCTCGACGGGGGATGGTTTATTTTAAAATTCTGAGGGGGTATAGGATGGGATAGATTACCATGTGATTGAATAAAAATATGTAAAAAAATGTGATACACTATGTGCGCATATTTGATGAAAATTTGGTGAAACTTCTTACTAACAGCTATTAAATTGAAGAATTTGAAGTACATATATTTTTTTTTTATGAATGCTTTTTATAAACTGCAAAAATATTGGAGTTAATATTAAACCGTATAGGTACTATTCTAGCCTTATAATTTTATGTCTTTTTAATTTTTATTAAAAAACGATAATTCTATCACCCGTCCGGATAGCCCTGACAGCTGTAGCCATTAAACCAAAATACTACTATATCTATTATATCTCTGACTACTAGCCCTGACAGCTGTAGCCATTAAACCAAAATACTACTATATCTATTATATCTCTGACTACTACTAACTGCTACTAACCCAAGGTTATTAAAAGGTAAGGTTGTCTCGTAACTCTTGGACCAATAGGAGCGAAGCGGAATAGCATCCCTCTGACGTAGATAGAACGTATAAAAAAGAGAGATACAAGGATAATACAATAAAGAAAACACACATCAAACAACTAAAAACTATTGTCGCCATACACTATAAACAATAAAGTACACAATGAATATCGATACGGAAATACACTGTCGGACTGTGGGCAGTTTTTATCCCTTTATCTATGAGCGGTGTCATTCCTATGACGTAGTATGTAGATGACGTTTTCGATAATGGCGGATCGAGTTACGAGACAACCTTACCTTTTAATAACCTTGCTACTAACCAGAGAAATAGAAGGGATAGAGAATGAGCGTCAACATGCGCAGAAGGTCTAATCAAGTTGGGCGCCATATTCCAGGTCTCCGTGTCATTTTGTATATAGGTGGTAATCTATAAGTAATCAAATATCAATTTGCTGTTTTCAACCATACGGGGGGCAATTTAAATTTAGTGAAATTCTATCATTCATTATGGTTAGTTAACATTAATATGATTTATTTAATTATCAGTTTCAAAACTGCGTACAATATTGGTATATAATACACTAAATATACGAATATTCTGACAAAAGACGCTACGGACAGATGACCTTTTCGTCGTAAAACACTCGAAATGATATTAAATAAGTATTTACAATATTTCATGTTTACTTGTACTGAATTACGCGTTTCAATTTAAAATTTTTGCAAATTTGGTAAAAATTGTTCTAAACAACTTTTTGTTCAAGTTGTATATTCATAAAAAACATTTGGTTCATAATTATTTTTGATGATTATCTACCTTGTATTTTTAATATAAACCTAGAAAAAATATGTTTTTGTTTTATTTTTTTTATTCGTCCCTTCAAATTATGTTTCAAAAACTGTTACATAACATGTCCTCTAACAAATATTTTCATAATACATAAACATCATTGATTTTATTAAGGGTATTATTATTAGTATTTATCCTGGTTTTTGTCGACAATAAAAACTCAATCTTGTAATAGAACATCAATTTTATATTTCGTAAAATTATTTTGATACAAATTCGATTTGTCAAAATTCAAGTCATTAATATATTGATAAACAACCCAAATTATTCCTAAATATTTTATTATAAACAAAAACTGTTACCGGTAAGTTTGTAAAACACATTATGGTTTGTCGTAATACTAGAAAAAATCATTTATTTTTTGCACAAAAGAAGCTTGTCGATCCTTATTTGTCCATAACAAAATTCTGTATGTACATATACCTAATTTATTATTAAGAAAATTAGATTATATGATCTCAGAATTTTAAGAAATTTTTTTTTAAGATAAAATAGTTTCTTCTCAACTGTAATATTGTCAACTTTGGCCTGTATTTTATCTATTTAAAAACATGGGATTGACCATCCCCTTACTAAAATACATACTTGAAGGTACCGATTAAGTTTCATTGCATCAAATACCTTTGCTATAAATTCTGGCTCACAATTTAAGGCCATTGCAAAATGCTTTTGAACTTCATCATAGATTTTACAAGAATAAAAGTGTAATATTGAAACAAACACTCTTAAAGTACAAGGAACTCTTAAGAAACTTCTGCCTACAGATTTAATTTTCTTAACTTTCCTCCCTTTCTTCCAATATAAATCTTGCCATTTTTTCAGTCCAATGTTCCTTGTTTTTACAGTTGTAGGAATACTAAAAATTTTGACTATAGAACTTGATACTATGTTTGAAAAAGCCTTCATACCTGTAACTGTGCATAAATCTAATTAACTGAATTCTCCTCCTCTTGACACTCTGAACACGGCTGCTGCTAATGTTAGAAATATTTAGCACAAAACTACAACTACCTACAACAAACTTTACAATAAAAGTGTTAAATTTTCGCTGTTCGATTAAAATACCCTATCTTATGTTTTCTTTTCCTCCAAATAATCTTCTTGTCAAGTAAGGACCAATCTTATTTGATATATTTCTGGTACACTTGAACTTGTGCTTTCATGGACACTATAAGAGTGCACTGTTTTACAGAAGCACGAACACTGATTCCAAGTATCTTCTTCCTCCACACGTAATAAAAACATCCTCTTTAAATGGCCACATCATACACTTATTTTTGACCATTCCCAATTACAATCACGATTTTTACAAATCGCCTTTAGGAAAACTAAAAATAAACAGTTTTGAATCATCTGTAAACACAATTATGTTGTATAAACTTACACATGAAAACTAATCATTATTCCCGGCGTATTAGCTTTCTTAGAATGACTATGAATATACAACAATCCTTTTTGAATTAGTGTTTAGAATAATTGAGATAATAATAAATTTTAACTAGATAACAACACAAACGAAAAAAAAAACAAACAGATGTCAATTAAAGAGGGGAAGTGACAGCGAGACCTGGAAGATGTCTGCCATCTTGCCGTCGACAAAAATTTGGATGCGCACTCGTCGAAGCTCATTCTCCCACTTCCATATCTCTGCTACTAACCAACAATTTGTTTTGTATGGTCTGTGGTGTGTTTTTGTTAAAATGTTTTTTTCATTATTCATGTTTGTGGGGATTTATTTTTAAATTAATGTTAATCGTTAGGCAACCATAAACTCGTAGAATATGTATTTCTTTCGTATAATCAAAATTGTCACTCTAAATTTTACATAACCAAATTGTCACTCTAAATCGCTGTCTTTTTTAGACAGATGTCACTTGTCATTATTCAATTCATTATTCGAATTCTCAAAATGTTGTTAACAAAAGTTTCATCTTAAATCAAAATTTTAATCAATCACAGTAGTTTATCTCCATCATTAACCGGATTAATAATATAGAAATTACAACTCAATTACAAACAATTCATTATTTACAGTGATTTACAGTAATTGTATTAACTTATATGAATATTCTCGTTGATCATTGGTTTGAAATAAATATGACAGTGTCTTTTAATGAAAATGCGAGTTACTAACTTTAAATTCTAAATCTGAGCTCGAAAATGAGCTAGATGTTTTACCTAAACCGTTATTCAAAAGCTACAAACCTGTCGATGAAAATATGCATGAAAATTTACTTCCTAACATCAAGGTTGGTGTGTTGTGTTCAGGTTTATTATAGTGATTTTCTTAGCCGCGTATGGCACAGATCGTTACCCAGTGTTCGAAATCGTTACCCAGCGGCTTGGAACACCCTCAAAAAGAAAATTCCACTTCTCCAACTCCCAGTGGATAACATACCAAGAATTTACAACTTTGAGAAACACCTCACTGTAGTATTGAGTAATAAAAATGATTGGAAGAAAGAAACGCTTACTCAGCATATAAAAGACCATACCAACACGTGGTATACTGATGCTTCCAAAACCAAAGCAGGGACAGGGATACAGGGACAGGGTATTTGGGCCGAAAACTGAATACTCCGAACCAATGGGCATCTACCCCAGTATCCTTCAGGCAGAAATTTGCGCTATCGAAAGATGCGTACAATTTATCTTAGATAGGAACTATCGAAAACAGGAAATTGCCATCCTGTCCGATAGTCAAGCAGCACTTAACGCGATCAACTCAGTAACCATCAATTCGAAGTTGGTCAAAGAATGCCTAGAGAAGTTCAACAAATTAGGCAAAGAAAATAAAGTCCTCCTACTCTGGGTGCCTGCTCACCAAGGGATAGAAGGCAATGAAAAAGCAAATGATCTAGCTAGAGAAGGAGCGAACACTCCACTAACTGGACCAGAACCATTCTGTTTTTCAAACGGGAACCAACTGAAAGCGGAACTGAAGAATCTGGAAGACTCCATCCGTAACTTGGAATGGGTGTCCTCCAACACACCCTAAGACACTCGAAAAAGTTCATCAGAATTTATGACCGAGAAAAATCAAAGGTTTTCCTTGATTTAAGTAAAAACAATCTTCGGATTGTCACGGGGTTTCTAACAAGACACTGTCTCCTCCTGAAACGAACACCTCAGTAGGCTGAAACTGAGAAACAACGGCGAATGCAAATTTTGTGGGGAAAATAGGGAAACACCAGAACACCTTATCACTGAGTGCGCCGAGACGACGACCATTCGTGCCATGAACCTTGGTACGTCTGATGTCGAGGATGGAGAGCTGGCCTCTGTGGAGCCGTCTCAGATACTGACTTTTGTTAAAGCCCTGAGACTGTATGATGAGTCATAACTCGTTATAACTAAAGAGAGAAGAACACACAATAGATCTATAAGGTCGCGGTGATTAACTCCCCTCCTAAACATTCTACATTCTACCCAGTGTTGCTATAAGCTTATTTTTCATCGGGGTAGATTATCACGAGATAGCGGGGTTAAATTGTTTTACAAAGGGCGGGGTTAAATTGTTTTACATCTACCCCGAATGGGGTAGCTATGGCAATATAGCTCAAGCAATGATTAAACCTTTTCCATTGAATAAAAATATTAAGGAAGGAGCATATCACCAAACTTAGATAGAGCGCGATTGGATATTAATATAGCTGACTTAAATTTTGATTCAATTTTATTTAAAATATGTGAGAAGACCCGCCTATTTCAGAATAAACATATTTTTTTAAATCCAAAACATTCGGTTTGAAGATATTCTGTATCGATTTTTACAATATAATTCACAAAGTAGGGAGAGGGAAATCAGACAATGAACAGAGGCGATAGGTGTTAGGTAATAGCGTTGATTGAAAGAATTGGGAAGATACGCAACCTAATGGGCGAATTCGTGACAAGGCTGTCTCCGGAAACTACCGACTCTGTAAACTGATAGCAGAACTACGGTACAGTATTCTTTATCTGCTGCGATATACGACTACCAGCGCTCAACGGCGCAGAGCTAAACTAAATCTCGGACAGCTTGAGTAGCGGCGACGGCATCGCCAGGTATATCTCGGACAGGTTTTGAAGTATCATCTTATGACGTAGATAACATAAAGGGTGAGTCTTAAATAAGTGCAAATAGTTGCAGGACTGGCAGATCTCAATAAAAGAAATATATTTTCTCGTTACCGTTTTTCCAATAAGTCCAAAATAACCGAGTTATTTTACTTTGAAAATTTCCAAAAAAAATTGTTTAAATTTTGAGAACCACTGGATATTTCTGGGTTTTTGTTCTTGTAAATTTAATCTACTTCCTATGTTGCCATATTATCAAAAAATTATGTTTTTTAACTAAAAACTAAAAAAATTTCCAAAAAAAAAACTCCAAATTTATTTTCGTCAAATTTGGGGTCAAAATATACTACCCCTAAAACATTGCACTTATTTAAGACTCACCCTGTATGGAAAAAAAATACAGAAATCAGTTTTAACTTACATACGAAATCAGAATCCTGACTAAATATACAACTTTAAAAACTTCCACAGCAAAAGTAAGTTCCGCAAGTCAAAAATAAACTGAAAACTTCAAAATCGCGCCCGCGTCTACGCCGCAAAATAAGTACGTATGCAAATAAGACAATTTAAAAACTCTCTACACCAGCACGTCTCTTTTTTGTCGTCACTTGTCAAAAGTGCCGACAAAGTTTTCGACCGCCTCCGCGTCGAGTTTCTGCTCGAAAACTTAAAACCGAACCGATCCATACATATTTCGAG